>NC_142656.1:20218125-20522500 GCF_055504915.1 Nelumbo nucifera | reverse complement strand
GAATTTGGAAAAGAATAAAGTGGTGATAAGTTTTTATTCTCTTTCTTCTTTTCTTTCTTTCTTTCTTTATCATGTAAATTTAGGATGTGTTTGGTTTGAAAGAAAAGGGAGGGACAGCAAGAGAAAGGTAATCCCTCCCTTTCCCCCTCTGTTTCAAATCAAGCACATCTGTAGGGAATTAGCAGTTTTGTAAATAACATGGGTTTTGTTTCTATGTAGTTTATTGTTGTACTGAAATTGTAATCAATATGTACTATGAGATCTGATTTATTTTATATTTTGGGGTTATGAGAAATGGTTCTTTTGTCAAAGTATTAGACTTTGGACGGTGGCAGAGCTGTATGAGCAAGATGCTTATGAAATTTAAAACGGAGAATCTCCCTATTTAAAATGGAAACAACGAATGGATCATATTTAGAGTGAGAGAGAGAGAGAGCAGGGTTCCTTGTCAGAAATCCCCACTTCCCCGGTATTCCTTTTGTCAGCTTATCAATACCTTACATTTGGACAAAGGAAGTACCAACGAAATGAGAAAACTTAGGCTATTTGAACAAAAATAAATACTACAGCTTGAGCTGTTTTAAAGCTTCATGTACATACACCTTAGCCTGGTGGTTGTGGGGTAAGGAGAGAGGGGAGTTGAAGGTCCCCTCACCACAGTGTTCATACATATCTCCTCCTCTCATTCTTAACAAATGTAATTAGTTATTTTTTAAATTAAATCATTAAAAATCAAAATTTCCCTTCTGGTCTTAATGGTCTCTAATAAAATCTATCCACTACTTAAATAAAAACCCTAGCCTCTTAAGTCTTTATTGTTTCTTAATTTTTTTGGGTTAGTTGCTGAAACCTCTCCTGAAGTTTCTAGCCGTTGCTGAAACCTCTCCTAAAGTTTGGTAATTGTAATTATATTCTCTGAACTTTCTAACACGGTTACAAAATAGACCCCCTCTATTAAAATCTTCTAACAAGGGGTACAAAAATGTCCAAAATACCCATGCAATTATTATGAGGCTGGTTTTTAGAAAAAAAAAACAATACAAACTTTATAAAGAAAATTTGGTAAACAAATAAAATTCAAAAAAAACGAAAGGGTTTTAGCTGGCGATTCATATGAAAGAAAATTTGGAAAATAAACATTTTAGTCAAAAGCAATTGCATGGGTATTTTGGATATTTTATGTCTCTTTTCACAAGAATCTAACAAAGGGAGTCTAATTGCAACTATGTCAGAAAGTTTATGGAGAGGTGATTGCAATTCTCAAACTTTAAAAAATGTTTTAGCAACAACCAAAAACTTCGAGGGAGGTTTTAGCAATTTATCCTTTTTTGGTATTTGTTGATAACTGCAAATCCTCCAAGGGGACATTTGAGTAGTGCACCACATTTATGCAGGATTTGGATCCATCTCCCTATAGAACAAACCAACTAATGTACTTTTTTTTTAAGGCAAACAAGCCTGTCATCAGAGTGATGACAGCTTACTTTCATCAAGAAACTTGCTGAATATTACAATTTGAAGACAAAGTATCAATAAGAAATTCAGGGGGCAAAGACCAAGGACCCGTTTGGCGTGTCTTTTTGCACAGGCTGCCGGCTTTTTAGAAGCCTGGCAGCTTGCATTTTGGTCTTTTCCTATTTGGTTGGAAAAAGATCTAGCTGCTGAAAGCCGCAGCCCTTAAAAGACACAGGAACCCCATTTCGGGCTATTTTCGGGAAACTCGAAAAGGAGCTTTTCACCTTTTTTTTTTCAATTCATCTTTGCGCGGAAAGATACACGAACATATGCACCTTAACCAAACGGTCTTCAAGCTGTTAAGATCTTGATGCAAAAGCTCACATCGTCTTTTGACTGTCAAACAATAAATCTTTCAAAAAAGACTTGCCAAATGACTCCTTAATAAAAAGAGAAGAAACAGAAAGCGCATGTTTGGCCGATTTGTGTGCTGCATGGTTCAGCTAATACCTATTGAGCCGCCCCCTCCATTGGCAAGTCTAATAATTATAATTAATACTTATATTAATTAATATAATTATATTATTATTATAATTAATTATTACTAATAATAATGATTTCTGATAAAAATTAATTATTAATTATAATTACTTACTGATAATTAATTCCTTAATTATAACAATGATAATTATTACTTCACAATGCTAATTAATTAATGATATTTAATAAGTATTTTAATAATGTTAATTATTAATTGGGATATAATCATTTTATTTTGATATTAATTCATATTAGTTATTTTGTAAATATATAATTAGTGTTACTTATTTACATTATTATTATTATAAGTAATTATAATTAATACCATTATTATTCTTCAATAAATATTTCATTTAGTGAAAGTTAAATTATAAACTTTCAGTTATTCATTATTGTTAAACTAAAAGAATTATAAAAGCAATTACTATTTTAGGAATTAACTAAAAATCATAATTATAACAAATTAATTACTTCATAATAAAAATAAATAATAATAATTTAATATTACTTATTTCAAAATCAATACACACATAATAAGAATATAATATTAGTAAATAATAATAATTATATACTTATTATTATTACCGATTCCATATTTATTAATATATTATTACTCTATATTACTCAATAAAGGCATGGAATAAAAAAAAATCAAATTACCACTAAATGAATGAACTAAAAATCCATAAGTATTCTAATTGACTTGAATTTGACACATCAACATGCCTAAAATTATAATTTCAACCTACATTTCCTATTTCTATCTTCCAAATCCCATAATTCAAACATACCATTAGGTTATGTACATGTTTCCCTACTTTTTTCCTAAAGATAAATTCTAGCCAGTCTACATGCACTGTGGGGAGCTTAGACTTAAAATCAATAACCATGATTAAGCAAAAGAAGTGTTACCACCTACCTTGGAGGTGACTTTCATACTTTGGATGGCACCATTATTCTCTTTTCTTTCATGTTTCCTCTGTTGGATGGGCTTTGGAGTCCTGATTATATTATCAGTTGATTGTAGCCATACATGATGATGATTTGATTGTAGTCATATATTTTTCATCTCTTGCTTTAGATGATGGATGCATCTGCAAATGTTGTTTGGCATTGATTGTTTTTCTTAGCAACTCTTTGAATGGATATCATTCAAATGCTTTTTATCCATTCATATGTCCCTAAATATTAAGCAGTATTGGTGATATTGTTGTAAGCATCCATATAATTTTACTATTTTTTAAATAGATTAATGATTTCAAACTTATTGATAATTTTTTGGGGGTGGGTTGCTCAACTGGACATTGATTTTTTATTGTTAAATAGTAAATTTCAAATTAAATGATACTATAGTTGCCCCTTACTTAGTATGAGGTCATTGTCTAGATAAAACATGGTAAGTCTCTTAAATCAAATAAAGAGCCTACCCTAAATGTCTATTATAAATAATTACAAAAATGAAATAATTCAAATTAAATCAAATAATTACTTGCTGAAAATTATTGGATTAAGTAAATAATAATAACAATCAATTATTTATAGAAATAATTAATAATAATAACAATCATCAAGTACTTAATTAAGTAAATAATAAAAAACGAAATAACAATCATTAGTTATCATTAATGTTTATTCAAAGCATGCCCCATAATAATTACCGAATACAGTAATTAAACCTTAAATAAGATTCAATATTTATTAACAGTCATTAAAATTGTTAAGCCAAATCATTAATGTTTATTCTTAAATGCAAAATATGAATTAATAAATCTATTATATAATAATTATACTCGATTGGAAAATTTTATTTTAAGTAATTACAAATTTAGTTATTATTGTTACTATATAACAAAAAATTTTAAATTAAATACTAAAATAAATTAATAATAAGAATAAGAATGGTTAAATTAATGTAATAAACGGTTCAAGTTGAATTTAATAACCCGTATAATTTTGCGGGTTTGACATATAAGGGTCAATTTATGTGGACCCGTAGACTGTATGAATGTCATAAAAAATGACAATTTATAAATAATAATAAAAAATGATAATAAAAATCATTAATGTTTATTCATATATATATATATATATATATATATATATATGTAATTAACTTCCTTAGTATGGGTCATTCACTAGTTGGTATCAATTTTTGTACCAAGCAATATGCTAAATGATAGCTTTTAGAGGCATCTATCAAAGTTAAATAGTAGTAATAGGCATAAAATAATGGTGGATCAATTGAAAGCTAATAAAACTGTGAATATCGATGCTTTGAACCCTAGTCCCACGCCCAAGACTCTACCGCCCGTAACATCGCCTGGTTCACTCTTTATTTGGGTTCTAAGAAAAGTATTGAAATGGAGAAGTTAGGAAAGGCAACGGGTCTGGTTTGGGTAGAGTTCATATTCTTCATCTCCAAATTTCGATCCCAATTTTTAAAGGGGTGTTTTGTAATGTGGATGAGAAATTGATGGATATAGACTGATCTAAACTACACCCTATGGTAAGGATTAATCCACACCACACAACTGAAGTTGTTCTGAACTATAAATAAAAATTGTTTATACCCACGAGGGATAGACAGTTTGTGGGCTACACTTATTGATTCCATACATCTCACATGCAGCTTGTGGATTATACAATCAATCATGAATGAAATAAAACATAATTTAAGCCAAAAATAATTTAGAATAATGATATAAAATAATATGGATAAAAAAAACACCAATACATAATTACTAATAAATATAAAATAAATACATTTGTCATTTATGTCAATTATTAAGGGATAAAATATATATAAGATGAATTTATATAAAAGTATAAAACCATTTTGATTAATAAAAAATGGTTCAATGCTTAGAAAAATCATTATAATATTATCTTCAATAATAAACAATTTAAAAAAGAATTTCAATATAAATGAAAATATGTTAAAGATTAAATAAAATAAAGGTAATTGGACCAATGTAACACAAGTGCATCACACCAAATCCTTTCCATAAACTGTCTGCGTCATAGTGTGGCCCATCCATGAGAAATAAATTGGGGTGTGGCCCATCCCTATCCATACTATTTTATGGACAGACTGTCCACATAAATCGGAACATCGCATTCTATCATGGAGAGGACTAAAACAATCCCATCCATGATATATTCATGTTACCAAACACCCTCTAATTAACTCTTTGCCCCCAACCCCAATCCCTCTCAAGGAGAAAAATGAAATTTCATCTACGATTCCCGATGGTGACTAGTTTTCCTTCAAGATCTGAATCTTTGAATTCCTTTTTTATTTTTACTAAAGCTATGTTTGGTCTGAAGGAAAATGGAAGAAAAGGAAGGGAAAGGTAGAGAAACTTTTACAAACCTTGTATTAGTTTCTCTGTCTTTCCCTTCCTTTCCCTACCTTTTCCTTCAAACCAAACATAACCTAAAGGTTTGCATTGGAAAAGGATTTACTTAAAAAAGGAAAAAGAATCATTAATCTAAATTAGTTTAACACTTAACTAATATCTATTTGAGTTGAAATGAATATAAATCAATTTAAAACATATATACAAATAATATTTTAAAATATTTAATATATATAATTTAAAATACAAAAAATATTTTAAAAAACATTTAAAATATTACAATTAGGTTGGGTCAAGGACCTCGCACCCATCCTTGTCTCCAATCGGGGACTTCACTCTCATCCCATCCACAATCGAGTATTTGAATTTATCCCGTCTCCACCAAAGCAATCTCCATATCCAACCTGATCGGATCAGGGAGGCCAGGTACTAGTAAAGACAGAAAATTGCCATCCCTACTGTAAAGTAATTTCATAGAAAGGTTTCAACTATGGTATCGGAAAAATATGAAAATCTTTTGACCAATCAACTAAAATCATAAACGTCTTAACGTCTTAACCAATCAGGTGGTGTTTAACAAAATTCATGGTTGAGTTTTGATTGGTCAAAACTCTTCGTCTCTTCCGATACTGTCTTTCCCACGTCATAGATTTTCCCCTTGAGGATATTATGCACAACTTTCCCAATTTCAATAATTTTGTCATAAACCAAACAAAGACTAAATAGAAATGCACGTATAATTTGAATGTACGCCGACAGAAAAGAACCCGGGTTTCCTGCAAGCAAAAACTCTGCACATATTCTGCAAGAACAAGCATCCCGTCGTGACATAAAAAATGTAGAAAAGGGCCAAAAGGCCATTACCAATGTTGATCCCAGCTATCATCGGTCTCGAAGGGTGGACTGGATATATGGACCTAATCACCTAACCTTTATCTTTTCTTTTCCTCTTTTTTTTTATTTTTTTTTTATTTTTGCACATAGTAGCTGGCTTTCAGAGTTCAGACTCAAACCCCAGGTTCACACTGGTCAGCCTAAGAGTCTACCATTACACAGGCAAGAGATAAGAATGTGATTCACAAAATTTTGCTTATTTTATTTGTAACCTCTAGAATCCTTCGAAACACTTCCTGAATTGAGACAATACTGCTCGTATGGCCATTTTCTTCAGTTTTCTAATGTCAATTTCTTATTCAAATATCAATGGATGATAAAAACCAAAATGAGAAAAACCTGCCAGCCCCATAAAACAATCAAAGCTGCATCTCTTCTTGATCAGCCGAGATTTCAGGTAGGCTTTACCATTGTGTTAGTTCCTGTTGACAAACCAATGGAGGCAAGTGTCATTTCATAGTGCTAATAGCATCCATGAGTTCAAGTGAGGGATGGAAACATATATATGATTTGACGCAAACTTTGTCTATTGTTGTTCATACTTAAAAGTGCATCACTCAGATTTTCTGAACATTCTTCCAAAAACCATTAACAAAAAATGAGGAAGGTGTAGTATTGGAGATTCACTATTAGGAGAACAAAACTTACCAATGATAGGATGTAATAATCACTTCCCCATTAACATAAATGGGTATACTATTGCTCCTGAACCTGCCCTCTTTTCCAGTTTCTCCTTGCAAGTACAAACTCAGCATGGGCAAGGAAGCATCAAACTGAAAAAATGAACCTCCGGTTAGGACAAGTACAGAAAATCAAAAGCACAGAAACAGATAACATAGTCATCTCCAAAAGAGAAAACATTAGCCAACTTGCTGGTTGATCTCACCCATCTTTAAATGAGATTACCCAAGCTAAGTTAAGTATCCTGTTGAAGTTGAAAGGAGATGAGAAATGACCCTCAACAGAAGTACAACCATGAAAAATGTTCTAAGCATTAGAAAGGCAATTTTAAGAGATGTATCAAGATACACTTAAGATATTCATGCATATATGCTAGGGAAACAAATAAATCTAAAAATACATAAAAAGCACTAAGCACAAGTCTTCATGAAAATAATAAGGTATAAACGCATAAAAAACTATAACTTAGTAGCTTATGCTAAGTGTGAACCAATGTTTTAAAATGCAGAGGCATGACGCGAGGCTTTCCACTACCTAGAGGCGTAAGGCATAATTCAGAATGTAAGAGGCATAAACCTCCTTAAGAGGAAGGAGATGAAGAGGAAGGAGGATCTCATTTTTCTTTATTTTTAATAAAAATCTTTTATATTAAGAAAAATGAAGATGCATGACACTAGCATATACTTTTAATTTCTTGGCAAGATTAAAAGCAGAAATTACCTTACAATTTACAATAAGATTAACGATTTGATTTGATTCAACCTTGTCTACAATTTATTATATGATTACAATTTTTCATACATTAGTGATTAGCATAAGTGAACATCTAATACACAATTAATTCCATCTCTTCTTATAGAATGTTTCAAGGTAACAAAAATAAGCTTTTAGATTTACATATCAATCTTATACAAGTATATGGTGAAAGAATTCAACAAAAAAAAAAAAGCAGAAACTTTTTAATAGCCAATTCCAAGTTTGGACGTGTCCCCAAGCCCCTCATTGTATCGTTTTGAGACAGTCTGTGAATGCATCAAATTCCAACTCATCATGTAAGACTGAAGAAGACAGACATGAGATAAGACACATTTCCAGCCATTTCTTCTTCATTGTAAGATATTGCAACTGGCATGATCAAACTAAACTCAGTTTGTGTTTTTGACAAATTTATTTAAAGCAAATACAACTTTAAATCCTTTATAGTTTTTGGAGGGCTGAAGAAATTTGATATCTTGATAAGTTGAACTGCTGAGTCTTTTTCTTTGCCTTTCCTTTTTTGCTGGGGGAGAGGGGTTAAGAGGGCAGAATGGTTTGTAAAACATAGTTGATTAAAAAGGATTTAAGGTTCCAAAAATTACAAAAAACAAAACAAGTTCAGGACAAATTCAGGGGAATCAAAAGGGCCCTACCATTTCAATCTTGCAAAAACAACTTGGCAACTGATAGTAGCCAAGCTAAAACAAATGGTGTTAGCTTATTCAACTATTCTAGTAGAGATGACATCCTTTGTGTTTGTTATATGAATAGGCTTTACATCAGTTTCAGGTTCTATTTTTCTTTAAAGAAGTTATTTTCTAATTTGTTACCATTTCAAGACCTATGTTTTAAAACACAGAGGTGTATACCCTTAAGCATTTCTAGCTTCTACCACCCTTAAGCATTATTAGGGTAGAAAAATGTTGCGGGCCCGGGAATAGGATCTCGTCACGGGTCGGTCCACGGGGAAAACCTCCTGTTTTCCCTTGTTCCTTCCTGCTCGTGATGAACCTATCTTGGCACCTTCGGTGATTTGTCCAAGAGATCACCAACTCTCCTAACTCACTCTTGACTGAATAATTTGATATCTCATTCAATAATGGGGTCTCCTTAAATAGGAGATTACAAGAGTCCTAATCAAAGGGAGTCTCCTTGCTGAATAGGGAGACTTCCAGTTTTATCTTGCTAAGGATAAGATAAGCTAATCCTAATCTGATAAGCTACTAACAAGATAAGATAAGCTAAGCTAATCCTAATCTGATAAGCTATTAACAAGATAAGATAAGAGATAAGAACAAGCAAAATGAGCTAATCTAATCTAGATAAGGCTGCTGTTGCCGAACTGGGTAGGATGAGCATCACTGAATCCTTGCTGCTGCTGGCGGTGGGCCCGGGGCCTGTTGCTGCCGGCGGCGATGGTACGTCTTCCCGAGGAAGGCGTCCATAACATTACTCCCCTCCTGGACTACGAGCTTGTCCTCAAGCTCGAAAGCTGGATATGTGGCTTGGAACTCTGCCAATGGGATCCATGTGGCTTCTGTTGGTGGTAGATCACACCATTCCACCAAGACTTCAAGGATTCCACGATTAAAACGAGAGCGGGTGACAGTTTTAGGCTGGGGGACCAGTTTGCCATCTTTCAAGGGTGGCAGGGAGGGAACTTGGTCCGGGGGAACACCCGTAAATGGTTTCAGCAAGGAGATGTGGAAGACATCATGAATTCGGCTAGTCTCTGGCAATTCCAGCTGGTAGGCCACACTGCCAATCCGTCGCAGAATCTTGTAGGGCCCATAGTACTTAGGGGCCAGCTTCGGGGCAGCCTTGTGGCGCAAGGAGCGCTGCCGGTAGGGCTGGAGCTTCAACCAAACAAATTGTCCTGGATCGAACGATAGTTCCCGGTGGTGCTTATCATAGTGGAGCTTCATGCGGAGCTGGGCCTGCTGTAAGCGAATGTGGGCGTCGGCGAGGAGGGCGTCGCGGTCCTGTAAGGAGTGATCGATTGCGTCCAAGCGAGTAGATCCAAGCTCGTAAGACAGCAAGCGGGGAGGATCCCTGCCGTAAACGACGCGAAAGGGAGTCATGCCGAGGGAGGAATGGTAGGTTGTGTTGTAGCAGTACTCAGCCCAAGGAAGCCATTCCAACCACCGTCGAGGTTGATCGCCTACGAAACAGCGGAGATACATCTCGATAGTGCGGTTAACCACTTCCGTCTGACCGTCGGTTTGTGGCCGGTAAGCTGATGAGTAGGCCAGGGTGGTGTCGTGTAGTCGAAATAACTCTTTCCAGAAGGCACTAGTGAAGACCGGGTCTCTATCGCTGACGATGGATTCCGGCAACCCATGTAAGCGAAAGATATGTGTAAAGAAGGCGAGGGAAACCGAAGTGGCACTGTACGGATGTGATAGAGGAATGAAGTGCGTGTATTTAGAGAAGCGGTCGACTACCACAAAGAGAACTGATTTGCCCCCTACCTTGGGAAGTCCCTCAATGAAGTCCATGGAGATGTCGGCCCAGATCTGCGATGTAGGTTTTCCCATTTGTGCTGTTGGGTGTAGGTTTTCCCATTTGTGCTGTTGGCATGTGGAGCAATTCTGGACAAAATCTCGAATAGAAGTCTTCATACCTCGCCAATGGAAATCAGTCCGGACGCGGTATAGTGTTTTTTGAATCCCCTCGTGGGTGGAGTTATGGATGCTGGTGATGATGGTGGGAATCAACGGGCAATCTGCTGGAAGATGGACTCGTCCCTTATACAGTACCAACCTGTTGTGAAGTGACCAATTGGGGTCGGCCGTGCCGGTCTGGATCTTCTGCAGTAAGAGCGACCATTCTGGGGACTGTGGTGCTGCCTTCTTAATGTCGTCAAACAGAGAGATCCGAGGTTGGGAAATGCTACATAGAACCATCACGTCTTCTTCTCGCCTAGACAAGGCATCAGCTGCGCGATTAGAGGATCCCGCCTTATATTCCACCCGGAAGTCAAACCCGAGCAATTTGCTAACCCAATGCTGCTGAGGGGAAGTGGTGAGACGCTGCTCTAACAGGTATTTGAGGCTGTAATGATCAGTTTTGACGATAAACGACCGCCCCCACAAATACGGCCTCCAGTGCTGGACGGCTCGGGCAAGGCCGATTAGTTCGCGCTCATAGGCTGGAAGCTTCGGATGCCGGTCAGCCAATCTGCGGCTGAAGAAAGCGATCGGGTGCCCTTGCTGCTGTAGTACGGCCCCAATACCCACTCCGGAAGCATCGCACTCGACTGTAAATTCGAGGGCGAAATTAGGTAATTGCAGGACAGGGGTTGAAGACAGTGCATTTCGTAGTGACAGAAAAGCTTCATCAGCTGCGTCGTCCCACCGGAAGGAGTTTCTCTTCAACAGGTTGGTTAACGGGGCTACCAACACTCCATAGTTCTGTACAAATTTGCGGTAGTAACCCGTTAAACCGAGGAACCCGCGTAAGGCCTTGGCGGATTGAGGTTTGGGCCATTCTGTTATAGCCTGAATCTTGGAACTATCAACTGTTACACCCTGCCCATGGATGATGTGGCCGAGGTAAAGAACCTGTCGCTCCCTGAAGGAGCACTTGGACCGTTTTAGGAATAAGCTGTGTTGGCATAGGAGTACGAAAACGGTCCTCAGATGGTGGACATGCTCTACCCATGATTTGCTGTAAACGAGGATATCATCAAAGAAAACTAAAACAAATTTGCGCAGATGGGGCTGGAATACCTCGTTCATTAGTGACTGAAATGTAGATGGTGCATTGGAGAGTCCGAATGGCATGACTAAAAATTCGAAGTGGCCATGGTGGGTGCGAAAAGCAGTCTACTTCACGTCACCGGGAGCCATGCGAACTTGGAAATATCCGGACTTGAGGTCCAACTTAGAGAAATACTGGGCACCATGCAACTCGTCCAGCAGTTCGTCAACAACGGGAATAGGGAACATATCTTTGATCGTCCGATCATTGAGTTCTCTATAGTCAACACAGAACCTCCACGTTCCATCCTGCTTCGCCACCAACAGAACCGGCGAAGAGAAGGGGGAGTGACTTTTGCGTATGATCCCTTGGTTCAGCATCGCTGTACATTGTTTTTCTATCTCATCCTTCTGTAAGTGAGGGCAGCGATAAGGCCTGACAACGACTGGTGCTGAACCCGCCACCAAAGGAATACGATGGTCGCAAGCTCGGGAAGGGGGAAGGCCCTTCGGTTCCTGGAACAGATCTGAAAACTCGGCGAGACGTTTTTCCATGGCTGCCGGTTCTGTCTGGAGTGCATGAACCTGCGGTGTCTTTTCTTTAACCCTGCAACCATGCCATGAAACTTGCTTGCCATTCAGATGGAAGGTCATGGTGAGTGCGCTGAAGTCCCACAAAATCGGGCCTAGGGTAATTAACCATTTGACCCCAAGAACAATATCAAACCCATCCAATGAGAGTACAAATAAATCAACAAGAATTAGTTCAGAATTGACCTGTACTGGGACGTCCTTACAAATCCCTGGACTGTGAACTTTTTCACCATTTGCGACGGCTACCTGTAGTCGCGGCCGGAGTTCCATTGGTAGTTTTAACTGCAGGGCTGCATGTTCACTTATGAAGTTGTGTGTGCTCCCTAAATCGACGAGAATGCACACCGGCTGACCTGCGATCTGTGCCTGTAACTGCATGGTCTGAGAGGTTTTAATACCGGTGATCGCATGGAGAGAGATCTCTGGTTCGAATGTGACGGGTTCCCCTTCCTCCTCCTCTTGCTCATCTATGAGAAGGCAAAAAAGCCTCTTGCATCTATGTCCTGCCGAGTAGAGGTCATCACAGTTGAAACATTGACCTCTCGCTCGGCGCTCTGCCATTTCTGCCCTGGTCAAGCGCTTGATGGGAGGAGTGACCATGTTACTGCCTGTACTTGTCACTGCTCTAGAGGTGGTGGTAGTGGGAGGCTTCATTTGCCGGCTGGTAGCAGAAGAGGGGGTCGTTGCTGCTGGTCTTGGGGGCACCCATGAGTTCGGTGGACGACCCGCATTAAAAATTCTGCGGCTGAGCTGCAGCTTGCGCTCAAATGCACGGGCTAAGTTCATGGCTATGACCAAATTTGGGGGATTCTGCATCTCGACATCCACTCGCAGGGGTTCTGCTAACCCTGCTGTGAACATATCGACTTGCTGGTCTGGTCGCACGGAGGATGCCCTCGCGAGGAGGGTTTGGAACTGTCGCTGGTATTCAGCAACTGTTCCGGTCTGTTTAAGGTTAATTAGCTCGCCCAGTGGGTTGCTGGTCAATGGGGGTCCGAACCGAAGAAGGCAATAGGATTTAAACTGGGGCCAACTGAGCCCGGGTTCTTCTTGCTCTAACCGATAAAACCAAAGCTGTGCTTCTTCTGTTAAATGAAAGGCGGCTAGGCTTACCTTGTCCTGGTCATTTGTCCGTTGATTCCGGAAGAACTGCTCGCAGCGATACAGCCAGCCTAGGGGGTCTCCGTTGCCGTTGTACGATGGGAACTCCAGCCTGCTGTACTTGGGGATGATGGTTGCTCCATGGCCGACGGACTGCTGTTCGCCGGAAGACTCTGGCAGATCTGGCCGGCGGTCGTTAGCTGTTGTTCCTCCGTCAGAGTTCCTTTCCCTGCTGGAAAGAAACATCTCCATTAGTCGTCGCAGTTCTCGCACTTCACCTTTGATCTCACGAACTTCGGAGCTGGTCTCCACGAGTTGGTGCTCGAGGTCGTGGACCCTGGAAGGTAGCTGCTCCAAATCTCCCATGACGCCTTGCTCTGATACCAAGTTGTTGCGGGCCCGGGAATAGGATCTCGTCACGGGTCGGTCCACGGGGAAAACCTCCTGTTTTCCCTTGTTCCTTCCTGCTCGTGATGAACCTATCTTGGCACCTTCGGTGATTTGTCCAAGAGATCACCAACTCTCCTAACTCACTCTTGACTGAATAATTTGATATCTCATTCAATAATGGGGTCTCCTTAAATAGGAGATTACAAGAGTCCTAATCAAAGGGAGTCTCCTTGCTGAATAGGGAGACTTCCAGTTTTATCTTGCTAAGGATAAGATAAGCTAATCCTAATCTGATAAGCTACTAACAAGATAAGATAAGCTAAGCTAATCCTAATCTGATAAGATAAGCTAATCCTAATCTGATAAGCTACTAACAAGATAAGATAAGCTAAGCTAATCCTAATCTGATAAGCTATTAACAAGATAAGATAAGAGATAAGAACAATAAGATAAGAACAAGCAAAATGAGATAATCTAATCTAGATAAGGCTGCTGTTGCCAAACTGGGTAGGATGAGCATCACTGAATCCTTGCTGCTGCTGGAGGTGGGCCCGGGGCCTGTTGCTGCCGGCGGCAATGGTACGTCTTCCCGAGGAAGGCGTCCATAACAAAAAACCTATATCATTTGACTTTTCTACATATCCTATGAAGTTTCCACTTATGGTTCTTGGGTCCAGTTTCCCCAATTATGAGTTGCATACCCTTACTTCGGCTTTACAACCCCAAATGCGTACATGATTTAGACTGCGCTTCTTTCCAACCCACAATTCAAAAGGTGTCTTAGGAACTGCTTTTGTTCAAACCCTATTCAGATGTATACTACAGTTTGAAGAGCTTCCCCTCACAAATTTTGGGGTAGAGACAAGTTGCACATCATATGCGTCACCATGTCCATAAGTGTTTTGTTTCTCCTTTCTTGACACCATTCTAATAGGAAGAACACAGCATGGTTTTTTTCCTTGTCCCCGACAACAAAGCCTTGACATCAAGATATGTTTCTTCTGCTTGCGAGAGGAGTCATGTCATGGAAAAGTACTAAGCAAAAGCTTAGAGCATCCTCCACGATGGAAGCAGAATTCATAGGATGTCATAATGCTACGGCACATGCAATTTGGTTGAAGAATTTAGTTTTTTTATCAATAACAGAAATCAATTTATTAAAAGAAATTAATTACATCATTCAAAGAAGAGGTAAAGAGGCTTAACTCTCCCAATTAGAACAGAAATGAAAATTATAATACAGCCCAAAACATTTGTTCCCTTCCCATCCCCTGTTTTGCCAATGTATCTGCAAAAGCATTTGCAGTCCTCTTCACCCACTGAAACTGAACCTCCAACCCCATGGTTAGCCACTTAGCCTCCCTCCTCTCATTTGCAAATTTCCCAAGTCTACTGTCCTTTTGTAACTAATTTAAAACCAAGCCTCTGAATGTTCAACTCCTTCATCTTCCTTAGACCTTCCATTAAAGCACATATCTCAGCTCTGAGAGAGTTGCCACTCCCAATGGGGCCTGAATACAATGCAATCACCTTCCCATTCTCATCTCTGAACACACCACCAGCACCAGAGGGTCCTGGGTTGCCTTCATTGCTGCCATCAAAATTTAGCTTTATAAATCCTGGGGCTGGTGGGGACCACAAGGGGCAGGCACCTAATGAAATAGGGGCAAAATTTGCCACTTCCTGCCATCTGTTCAGCAGCATATCTGTAGAGACATAAGCAAACATATCCAAGACTTCAACCAGTGCACCACCCTAACCATTATCACTTCAATGATACCTTCTTTGTTCCTTTCTTTATCAGAAAAGGTCATTGAGTTTCTTTCTTCCCATAGAGTCCAACATATGGCAGCCCTCACACACCTCCACATAGCCCTACCCCTTTTCTTAGGCCATCTAAAGAAAGAAGAAGCAAACAAGCTTTGTATATCTGGCAAAGGGATCCAAATAAAGTGAGAAACCAGTCCCATATATCAGAAGCAAAAGGGTAGGAAATTAGTAAATGGTATGAGCTTTCATCATTAGCCTTGTAGAGGGTGCACCAGCGTGGGAACAAGCACCAATTAGGACTTTTTCTCTGGAGTAAGTCACATGTATTACATCTTTCCAAAAAGGCTTCCCAACAAAAAGCTCCAATCCTTGGAGGGATCGGCTCGCCCCAGACTCCCTTGACTGGAAAGATTGTATGAAGTTGTCGGTTTGATGTGTCAAGGATTTAAAAAAAGAAGCACAAGAGAAAGCCCTTGAGGGTGATAAAGTCCAAATTCTACCATCCCTTTTTGAAGGATCTGTTATCAGTATAGTGATGGAAGAGAAAAGAAGAGAAGAGAGAAGAGAGAGAGCAGAAGAGAGGAGAAAAGATTGAGAGTCAAAAAACTTGCTGGCGGCGCCAGCTATTTTGTTATATATACTAGGGCGACAGCAACTAAAATAATAAAAGGGTAAAAGTACAATAGTACCCCTGCGGTACTATACTTAGGAAAATAAAAGCTTTCAACAGGATCCAAGGCCACCCCATTCAACATTTGAATGAAGTCCACAGCATTTATTTACAATTTCTGACTCCCTAAGGCCTCTTCTAAAACCCAAATCCCAATCATACCCAAAATTTGATCAGAAGGGACCAAAAAATCATACACACACTTCCCTTTGAAACGAAAAAGGGAAAATAAAGAGGGGAATTGGTCTTTTAGAGATGCATCCCCCACCCAAGGGTGTTCCTAAAATTTTACCTGATTCCCAGAGCAATGGTCATACCTGATGCAGAAAGGATGGAAGAATGGCATGAATGGACTTCCAAGGAGAGGCTAAGTTAGTCCTTGCCACGAGCCCAAAATCCCAACCATTATCTATCTGTCCATGAATACTCAAGATAACCTTAGTCCACAACCCTTTTCTTTCCTTTTCTTTATTTTTTCTTTCCCTTCCCTTTCTTTCCTTTCCTTTCCCTTTTCTATTCTTTTTTCTTTGTTTTTTTCTATCATTTTACATGGGTTGTGCATGAGGCGCATGAAGCGTACGCCTCTAGCACGCCTCATGAAAAAAGTGTACGAGGCATACGCCTTAGAGGTGTCAGCACCTCTAGCATATGCCTCAGGGCATTTTGGGGGCACCTCGCTTGGAGGCACGCCTCCAGGCATACGCCTCCCACGCCTTTTAAAACACTACTTCCAATGTAGTCATTGAGGGTCTCTCAATTAAGGACTCCCATCTGGTTGAGTCCAAATTAATAAGCCCTAAAATCTCTCAACTTTCCCTTATCTCTAACTTTAATTTAAAATTTAAATGTGAAGGATAAAGATAAGAGAGAGAGTGGGGAGTGGTTAAGCTAATGTGAGGATGTGTATGATTCTCATTGGCTAGAGTATGAGGAGATTTCTTAATGGGGGGAATCACCTACAAAGTAGGGTGGATAAGGTCCCTCCCTTTTAACAATCTTTTTTTTTTTGTGGAGAATCCCCATTCCATTCTACCACCACCAAATTTACCTTTGTATGAGAGGAGATTGTTGACAAAGGAAGACTAGAGCTCTAGCCTCTCTAGTCAAGTACTAGAGTAAGTAGAACCATTGAAAGAAAAGAAAATTTGTTGAATCGTGCAAGTCCATTAGCTTTCATTGGAAGAGCCTTCATGTACAAGAAGCAAGTTGTTGAGATTGCAAGAAGGAGGATCAATCTAGGCAGTTGGCCAACCCAAATCGGGTTATTACCATTATTTTCTTTTGCAAGTTTAAGTTGACACTCAATAACACCTCTAGCATGCACTTCAAGGTGTTTGGGGAGTGCCTCGCCCAGAGGTGCACCCAATGTTTTAAAAGCGCAAGGACCATTCTGCACTCGAGGAACAAGGTGAGGCATGCAGCTTTTTTGAAGCAAGGAGCAAAAATGCTAAAAAAATTAAAAAATGCCAAATTTTCAAAAAAAAATGCAAAATATTAAAAATATCAAACACAATACTAATTACAAATATACACTTAAATTTTAAAATAAATGTTTTAAAAATACTGATAAAAAAATAAATGTTTTAAAAACCTATTATCTCAAATTAAAATATGTAAACACAACATGTAAAACATATTTGAATGAAAATTTAAAAATAAAATCAAGCATAACATAGAAAACATATTCAAGCATGTAAACTCTTAATCTCTTTATTTTTTTCCCAATTGCATTACTTCAAACAGCTAATGTGATGTTAAACATTATGCATTCCTGATTCTATGTGTACCATGCCCCTCAAGGCAAGCCCAAACAAGTCCATATTAAAAGGCAATGAAAGTTATAAAATCATTATTTTTTATGTGAGAAATAAGAATTTCAAACCCTAACATAGACTTGTTTGGGCTCGTCTCGATGGGCATGGTACAAAGGCAGCTCATAGAATACGCTTTACATGTTATATTTATGTATTTTAATTTTAGATAAAAGGTTTTTTAAAACATTTATTTTATAATTTAAGTTTATATTTTTTATTAACATTATGTTTAATATTTTTTTTTGAATTTTTGCATTTTTTTTAATTTTTTGGCTTTTTTTAATTTTTTATTTTTATTTGTTTTTTTTATAATTTTGTGCATTGCTTAAAAAGGTGTGCACCTCCCCTTGCGCCTTGAGCCTCAGGCACAAATTGGCCCTTGCGCCTTTTTTTTTTGCGACTGGCGCTTTTAAGACATTGCATGCACCTTTTGAAAGTGTTGTGTCAAAGACCCATGCGAGGCACATATCCTAAAGTGCACCTCGTCTGTGCACCTAGGCATGTCTGAGGCGTATGCCTCCCACACCTTTTAAAGCATTGTCAAGACTATAGTTAGCTGTCTTAATGGGCCAAACTAGTTCAAACATTCTTATTATAGAGGTTTTAGAATTTTTGAAAGTTAGACATAATGATGCCACACTTCTTTCAGTTAATTATGAAACAATCAGAAGTTGTGACAGATATTAAAAAAAAACAACTAGAAATTGGTTTCACTCGGTTTCTTAAGTGAAATTGAAATTTGTAAAGCAAGATCCTAGGCCTTATTCTGAGCTTATAAATACAGTTAATGTAATTGAAATATAAGAGTTGAAAGGCATAAAAATTTGTCCTGAAGTTACCTGTGGGTAAATGTGTGATCTTGTTCTCTCTTTTCTCTCTCTCCCTCTAAAGATGCAACCTTTCTTCTCATTTCCTTCTCTATTTAAGATCTGAATTTCTTTTCTAATAATCCAAATTTTCAATTACCCTCTCCTTCCTGCCAATGTAAAGATTGTAGGAACTTTTTCCTTGTCCTTCATCGAAGTATATATCTATTACCAAAAAAATGGTGTATGTCACAAATCACAAAAGTTGTCTATCAAGTGATTAACAAGCATTCACTTCAAATGAAAAAAGAAAAAGAAGGCACCATCTAATGCTTATGACAGAAAGAACATAAGCATTAGATGGTGCCAGAAAACTTCTCTTTCACAATAAAGAACCATTCTAACTCTTCTTTCCCAACTACATAATTGTTAAACATTACTAGAGAATGATTCATGATGTGTCACAGAATGACTCTCTCGTATTGTCAATCTACCAATGATTGTGTGCAAGAGTAAAACTAAGAGCAATCAAATTTTATATGGAGTGCAAAGGCATGAAACAAATAACATCATAAAAAATCAATTATCAAAAAAAAAAAAAAACATCATAAAAAATCAAACAAGATTAGCAAATAGCAACATGAGATTGAAAAGCTAAAAAAGAAAAAAAAGGGGGGCGGTAATCCAGGAACTTGAAAACCTCGTAATTCTCCAGACTCGTAAAGAAGATGAAAAGTAGTACTATGACAAAAGGAGAATCCTCTTTTCGAGTCTGATTTAAAACATGTATAGAAAGCAAGATATTTCATAGGAACTTTAGATTGTATAGTTGCATATAATGAAGCTTATCTCTTGAACGATTCTTTCCATACTCACAAAGATACATTTAAGGAACAGAGTGAGAGCATCATTACCAAATAGTAAGTAAAACCTTGCTAAAGAAATCAAGTGGCTGTAGTAGAAGAAACCAAATAGATCCGCCTTGTAATAGAAGGTGAGGGGTATGAGGGTTTGACAAAAGATAATTTATCACCAGCGAGGAGTAGATAGATGATTCGAAGTGGCTAGGACCTAAAACCCATTTACCTATGATAGGCAAATCTGTTATCTTCGTACAAAAAAGAAAAAAAAAATCCTGGTTTTTCTGCTCAAATTTCTCTCGTAACAAGTTTTCAATCATGTCTCTCATAGCATAATAATCACTATCTTCGATCTAAGAAACCAATTACTTCCAGAATACAAAACTATACAGAATTGAGCAACGAAGCTCACCCGACCACTGAAGAAAAGTCGGAAATAGTTGAAATGATTGAACTGAAGCGATGGTTATAACATCGAAAGCACTCCATTTTCTGTAGTTTCCTCCACTTTTTTCCGCGAAGACGAGGGCTTGGAGAGCGAAAGAACGCACAAAGCTATTAAGATACCGACGAGATCAGCAATGACGTCCTTAGAAGAGGCACCGGCAGACTTCCACAACCCGATCTCGTCCCCAGCTTCTTTGGCAGCACCAGATGCAAGCGAGGCCAGGGATCCCAACCAGATGCTCCATCTTCTTAAAAACGAGTATCGAGAGAGACCGGCCAGAGCTGAGGCGATAATGGCGATAAAAAAACAGAAGAGCACATGGTAAAGCTTGTCTAGGGCAAACCAGTCGTCTCCGTTCTCCATCTTTGCAGCAGCAGAGACCTCACAGAGTTCAAAAGTTAATTACAGGACTGTATCAAAACAAGGGGATGTTTTTGCCTTTTCAAACATGTATAGTATTGTAAGAAAAATTGGAGAGTTTGATCACTGCTATGGCCTTTATGTTGATCTTTTGATTCCACTTCAAAAATCTACTCTTCATCTATCTTTTACTCTTGTGTTTATCTTCTCTCTTCATATGGAGGAACCATCATATAAGATTAGAGGTTGAAGCTCTGGCCAAATGGGCAAAGAACTTATCTTTCGCTTTTCTCAGTTCTTGGTCACTTGCTTTTCACTCTGAATCAACCCCGTTAGGCCATTGGCAACCTCTCGAGGGTCAAAACTCTCTCTATCAGATCAATAAACAAAAAGAATAGATGGAACTGGGCTATGCTGCATATCGGCAACTGAACGGAGTCGGGACTCGGGATCTGCTTTGGGTTCGCTTGTTTCAAAGCAGTAACTGGATGTTAGTATGTTACAGTGTCTCTGCTTCTGGCTGGGTGTGTGAGAAAGGGAATCAGGGAATGAAAGTAACGAGTCTGGAATAGCTGAATTTGATGGCTGTGTAATGGGCTGTCTAAGGTAGGGATGCAGATCTAATAAGACTCGATCAGAATTCGAATCCTATCGGATTTTCTGATGTGACTTATTTTTTTTAATTAATAAATTATTAAAAGAAAAAATAAAAAATACCAATTTTAATAAAAAACAAAAAATACAAATATCTTTTAATTATTTTTGTTATATACATGTTTTTATAAAAAAGATAAATAATATAATAAATTTATAAAAATACAATATAAATAATATATTTATAAATAAATAAATAACATATATAGGATAGATCATAGGATCCCAAGATCCGACTAGGGGTGATCCAAATTCAATCAAATAGGATCGGATCATGATTCGATCCATTTACATGCACCCCTAATCTAAGGCCAAACGAATTGAGTTTGAACCTAGGGAGTTCAAAACAAAAAGTGTTAATTACAAAGAGCCACATTTTCTTATTCGGGGCTGTGAATTTTATTTTGTAATAAAGACCTCCAAAGTTTTAGATTTTACGACTTTGTATTTTGACCCACTAATGGGTAGGGGTGTTCACATTAAATGTCAAACCGATCAAATCGGCCCGACCCAATCCGAGTTGGTTAGTTTTTCAAAACCACCGGTTGGTTTTGATTTGTATGAGAAAATAAATCGATAACTCAGTTTGGTTTTGATTTTCATACAAGAAAACTGAAATTGAATCGAAGTGATCATATATGTTTAGGTAATTACTAATTAGTCCCTACCCTATAAGTTAAATGATGATATATTTTATTTGTGTTTTGTTTGAAATTTGAAAAAAAAAATAGTTATTTATGATAAAAACTAAAAACACAAAATCAATACAAATATAATACAATGGTAGAATATTTAATTCAGCTTTGTATAAATTTAAATATATATATATATATACAAACAAATCAGTTTTGCATAAAAAAACTAATCGATTTAATTATATATTTTGGTTTTGCATAAAAATTAAAAAGAAATAAAGTTAAGTATAAATAGATATTTAGATATAGATATTTTAGTTTAAAACATATATATAAAAACCGATAACCAAACTCAAATCGACCTTTCATGTTTGGATCGATTTGTTTGAGGGTCTGTCAGTTTCGGTTTAATCAATAAGTAAACTAACTAGATTGGGTCAGTTGAAAAAAAAATACTCAGACCAACCCAACCCGACCCATGAACACCCCTAGTGCCAGCCTTAATTGGGATTTGGGCAAATTTCTAAATTAGGATGTGGCTAATATCCCAACCAACAACCATATTGGCGCAACTTTTGAAATGGGAAAATCTATGATGCGGGAAAGATATGGTATTGAAAGAGTTTCAATGATAAATAACACCTGATTGACTACCATGTTTAAGATTCTAATTGATTGGTCAGAAGTTTTTCATGATATTATATCTTTTTGGTATTATAGTCAAATGACTCAAACCCTTTCGAAATATAAGGTTTTGAAAGGTGAGATGTCTGACCACAGCATTGAAAGACGTAAAAAGTTATTTGTGCAACACAGAAATATATAAGGTCGGGCACTTTGTTGGATGGTTAGCAATGATCTAGAAATAAAGGTGTGGGAGGTCCCATGAATCCCAAGCATCCCCTCATTCACTCCCTCCTTTGAATAGGGATGGATTAGAGTCGAGCTGAGTTGAATATCTAATGTGTTATTCGAGCCCGATTTGTCAATACAATATGATTGCTTGAATCAAAAGCTTGTAAGTTTGAGCTCAACTGTAAGTAAAACATTTTATAAAAATAAAAAATATTTTTTATTTGACATATAAAAAATTAAAAATTATAAAAACTAGTTATGATTATATATAATACTTCTATTTTTAATTTATATATTATTTTTTACATATATAATATTTGTATATTTATTATTCATAATGTCATTGTACAATTCGAGTCTGTGTCAAGGGGGATGTTGTTTATGGGAGGGTGGTGATAAATGCATATAGAGAATTAATTTATGAATTCTGACCCGTGTACAGCCCTACTAGAAATTAGAGAGGATTTGTTCCTTAAATATGACTTTTGAGAAAGAGTCTGTTTGGATCAGGGCTCACCACTCGAATTGATTTTGTTAACTGCTCTTTGTAGAGTGGCTGCAATCTTGGTATAACCAAATAGACTCTAATGATACACTATTGTGGTAAATGAAGTGTACTGCCTGGTGTATTTGGAAGGCAAGATGCGCTTTGATTTTCGAAAATATTACACCAGAGCCATGGAGAGTTTGGATGCATGCCTTGAACATGCTTGTAGAATATCGGGACTACTGTCACAATATGGTTCTTTGATGGAGGGAATAGACACGACCACCGATTGTTAATGTTGATGGAAATTATGGCTTGTTTGGTTTGAAGGAAAAGGTAAAGTAAGGAAAGGAAAGGTAGGGAAATTTATACAAGGTTTGTAAAGATCTTCCTATCTTTTCCTTCCTTTCCCTATTTTTTCCTTCAAACCAATCGCAGACAAAGTCGAGGTAGGAATAATCATACATAACTCAAATGGAAACTTAATGGGTGCTTCTGCTAATTAAACATATTGGAGTGGCTTTAGCTTTTCTTGTGTAGTATTCAATTGGCTATACAGTGCCAAGTCTGAAGAATCAGATTCATTACAAGTTGTATATGCTCTGTCTCAGGCTTCTTGTTCAATTCCTTGGCAAATTATATCCATTATCGCCAATTGCAGGGCTCTCCTTCAACTCAAATTGTTGAATCGCACTCGACATTTAGGGAACAAAGAGATGCATGCATTGTCTCAACTGGTGATGAATCTTACAGTCCCTAAGCAATGGCAATAAATACCTCCTTATGTTCAACATGTTTTAATGGAGGGGTCCTCAATCGGAGTTTCTAGTAATTGAATTGCCTAGGGGTCGAGTTCAGATTTGAGGGTTTAGGATTAGGGTTTAAAGATTTAAGGTTTATACATAAAAATCAAGGTTTTGGAGACCATGTAAACATAGCTATTCACCATTCCACTACATAATGCTAATGCATGGCAGTTCACCATTTCACTGGTAAGTGCTACTACAAGATCACCTTTTTTTTTGTCTCACTTCAAGTTGCTATAGATATTGATCACTAGACACTATCCAAAAAAAAAAATATGTAACTTTTTTTGTCAACTAAAATTCATTTAACAACTGTAGTCGAAAGATAAACCAGGACTGAACATAGGGGTGGTCACGAGTTGAGCTTTTCATGAGTTGTTTGAGCTTAAAAAGCTTGGCTCAATTCGGTCTAAACCAAGCTTCAAGCCAAGTTTACTAATCGAGCCGAGCTTGAGCCTAATAAAGCTCAGCTCATTAGGCTCGTGAGCCTAATCGAGCTTTTACATATATGTATGTATACATACATACATACATACATATATATGCATATGCATGTGTGTGTGTACATTATAAAAATATTATATATAAAATTTTAATTTTTATATATAATATAATTAATTTTTTGTAGTTCTTAAATTTTTATATGTCAAATAAAAAATAATTTTTATTTTTATAAAACATTTAATTCATAGTCGAACTCGAACCTGATAGTCTATTAGCGAGCCGAACTCGAATAGCTAGGTATTTGGCTTGGCTCAGCTCATCTCAAACCCACCCCTAATTGAACACCAACCAAGAAGGAAGCTCCCTATACCAAAACACATCTTACTTAACAGATTTAGCAAACTAAACTAACATATGAGCCGCTTGATTCTTACTCCAATTAATATAATGATAAATAACTTTATTTCTAAATATGATTTTTGGCTTCAACAACCCTTGAATTTTGCAAAAAATAATCACTTTAGACCCTACAAATTAAAAGGGCCATTTTCACCCTCAAATTATAATGGAAAGGCCATTTAAAGTAAAACCAAATGACATTGGATACGTCATTGATAGATCCATTAGACAATGAATAAAATAATAAAAGTAAATTTATATGGCATTGCTCAAATTTGAAAAGGCCACTTTAGATGTTAAAAAATCTATTAGTTAAAAAGTAAGCATTATTCATCTTGAATTAAATTACTTGAAGGATTTTATCAAATTAGAGTCATTAAAATGTTGAAAATAACATAAATTTTTTAGAGAAAGAGACTACAGAGTGATATTCAAGGGAAACCCTAGTCCATGGAAAACAGTTGTAACAAACAACTGGATGTTCCATGTATGTTTGAGGCAAAAAAAAAATGATATTTGATTGCACTGAGCAGACCAAGCATCATAACTACCTTCCTAAAATACTTTTTAACTATTTCTTCCTAATTCAAATCACACATCACCATATGGGAGATGCATCCCATGATCATAAGGATGATATTTTTAATCAGTAACATAAACAAAGATTTTATTAAATGACAGAAAATTCTGCATGTTGGTTCTATATTAATTATTTTAGGGAAGTGAGATCTTTGACTTATTCTGTGAATACCTTGTTTAGATGAATGAGCTATTTCGGTCTTGCAAAAGATAAGGAAAAAAGGAAGTTTAGATGGAATTTCAAACCTACAATGATTTGAGAAAATTGGGCATTGGTTTTTTTTTTAATAGTACAGAAATTTGGTGAATAACTTTCAATCTAATGGCTAAAATATCAAATGGGTTCTGCAATCAAATAATCTAATGGTAAGTGTTTTATTGAAAAAAAAAATTGTAAGCACATCTGTATTGCCATCTTAGAGGTTAATCTACTAAAATTTGATAGAAAATTAAGCCATTTAATTTATATGGCTATTAGGTGCCTAGGCAAAAAATGCTATATAGGTAGGGGTGTAAATGGATCGAATTCGAATCGGATCAGGCAATATCCGAATTCGATTCGATATCCGACGGATATTAAAAATTAATATTCGAATTCGAATCTAATTAAATATTTGAATATTCGATTCAATTCGAATTCGATTAATTAATAAGTATAAAAAATAAATATTTTATTGATATAAAATATATAAATATATAAATTATATAAAATATTTTATATATTATATATAAGAATTAAATAATCTGAATTCGAATCCGATTAACTGTTCGATAAGAATAAGATATCCGAATTCGACCAATTATATATTCGAATTATTTGAATTTGATTCGATTATGTCAAATATCGAATTCGAAATCGGATTTTCGAATACCGTTGACACCCCTATATATAGGTGTTTGCACTTGCTTGTAATATAACTAATTCTCTGCTAGCATGTAATGAGCTTGTATCCCTAGAAATCACTGTGCCTGTGCAAACTAGACTTGGTAGTTGATGCTGGATAGCTATTTGATAGGGAGCATAAATTTCTAGGCTTAATTCTTGATAATGTTTTGGCTTTTAAGTGCAGCCCAAAAGAAACAGTTTTTGGGCTTCTTGATAATGTTTTGGCTGTTGTTTTTAAGTCTGAAAGCTTCTCTTATTGTCTACTGCAAAATGAAAGAAAAATTCAGTCTCAAGTGAGTTGAGATTTTAAGCAATTCAGTTAGTAATAGCTGCAACCTGCAATTCATACTTGATGAAATTATAAGTATGTACTAGTACCACAACATGCATATAACAATATGACTTTCCTTAGGATACATGGTGTAGTCATAGTCCATCCAATTGATGGGTCAGTTAGACTTTCCTAGCTGATTTTCCTATACAGGTGCTTTCCTAGAGCTATCTAGAAAATATGGGAAAATTTTTTAACATTATCACTATTTTCAATTGAAGTTTTAAACAATTTTCTTTAACTAAAACTGAGAGGAAAATTTCCTAAATGGGTCATCTAGATTTCTTTTGTTGGTTTGCCAATCCAAATTACTATTTAGTAACTCTAAATCCTTCTATTTATTGCATTTACATCTCTCTTTCTCTCTCTCTTACTTTCAAACATATAACTTAACAGGATGACCTCTTTAGGTGGGAGTGATCATTTCATGGAAATTTGTTCAAGAGTAAGGCTAATTAACAGATGAAATGAAGACATGAAATCCTAAAGGCACATTACCTCAGCATGTGAGATATCGAGTTCTTATGGTTTTTGTATGTCTAATAATGTTGCGGTGGTCTTTTTGCATGGTGAGAGAGAGATAGTTTGGAAGCTGAATTTTAGTTTTTCAATGACAAAGGAGCTGTCATACCATGTGAACAGTGAAATGATGAAACTAAAACCTGGTTTAATTGATAGCTCTATCTCTTTACATGTTAATTAGATTGTATTAGATTTGAAATTTTTATTTCTTTATATGTTTTTATTAGGGAAAAATTTAGAAATCATGGTTGATTTAGATTCAGCCTCTTCATGAATCAAACATCATTAATCGGAATTCGATTTTGATTCCTGTCTGAACCAAACAGATAAAGAAAATAAGCAATTCTGATTCCGATTCCAAGGGATTCTCATTCCGATTTTAATTACGAACCAAATGAACTCTTAGAGTTTAAGGTTAAAGTTTAAACATGAAAACCAAGAGGTGGTTGGATTGGAGACCATAATAGGAACCAAGTATTGCCCCTTAACTATGGCAATCTACAAGTATAGTTCACCACTACTAAGTGCTATTGCAATATAACCACTTTTTTTCTCACTTCAGGCTGCCATAAATATTATCACTAGACACTGTCCAAAAACATTGTAATGCTAAAACTAAATGAATTCATTCAAACAACCATAGTCCAAAATACATCAGGATGAGGCTCCCTGTACCAAAATACATCCTTCTTAACAGATTTGACAAATAGAACCAACTTATGAGCTATTTGATTCTTACTCCTTAGCTTTATAAATATTTACACAACCAAATTGGTAAGGTCTAGAAAATGTAAACACGACCAAGGAGTCTTTAAGCTCCAAAACCCCTTGCACCAGTAACAAAATTATTAGCTATCATTATCATAGGCTCAATTTGAAAAGAATATATTACATATGTACAATATAAATACATATATAATAATACAAAATATAAGGTTTTGCATTCATCCAAACAAATACCAAAAACACCCAAATCACTTCCTGGAATTCATCCATCACAAAATACAAATACATCAAATCCAGAAACCACTTGAGGAATCCTCCAGTTGAAATCTGAATCAGTAATAACATCCAGCCAAATTGAAAGAAAATCGTTCTTATCACAAAGTTAAGTAATTAAGACAACAAAAAAAATTTAACCAGCTAACACAGACTGAACATCATCATTAAGTATCCTTAATCCTTACACCCCATTTAAAAGAAAACCAACCAACTTCAGAAAGAGGACAATAAAAAAATAAACATAATAGATTCAAGATTAAAACCACAAAGGGAACAACAATCGTCTAAACCACACACCCAAAGTAGAAATTACATCTTAGAGACACTCTTAATTTCCAACCCCACCTAATCAATTGAAGACAATCACTAGAAAGAGGAACTTTAGACTGCTTCCCCCCATCAAAACAGAAAACCTTGGTAGTGAACTTTCCATTGCAAGCCCCCAACCATAAAAACATTTTAGGGGGGTTCTACAATATGAATGTTTTTGTTTTCAAAGGAAAAAAAATAAGCTGGTTTTTGTTTCAACAAATATACATGTTTTTGGAACCACAAAATACTAGTTTTTAAAACAAAAATAAGTTTTCTAGTATAGAAATTATGTGATTTATGAAACATAATGTTGAATAATCAAATGAAAACATGATTTTGAAATCAGATTTAAGAACAGGTTTTTTATTTCAGTTTTGGAAATAAAAAACACATGCACAACCAAGAACATGATGTTTCTTGTGTTTCCGTCTTAAGAAATATTCTGTTTTCAAATAAGATGGTTTTGATTTTTTTTGAAACCAAAAAAAACAAAAATCAGTGTAAAAGGCCCCTGGTCCAAAAGTATGTAACTTGCTGACATTCCAAAACAACTTTGTTATTGTACATGAATTAAAGGCCTCATCCACAACCTGAACTATTTTCCAATTCATTTTCTGCCCATAAAGTGATGATAATAAACCAACTCTATTTTGATTTTGATTTTCTGTTTTTTTTTTTTTTTTATGGAGCTTCAGAAACGGGGTTATCCACCCCAACCCTGGTGAAAACAGGATTTGATCAAAAAAGATATTGTAAGCATGAGGTGCGATGTAACAATTGTTTATTGTATTTTATTACATACAAGATCTATTAGGCATCACATAGATGAAATGGAAACACAAAAATAAAAACATTAAAAATGATGTTTCATCTAAAAGCGAATTTCACATAACCCAAGATAAAAATATGTATAAATACATTTTTTATACCTGATCAACCTATCAAACAGATTGGGATTATCTATTCTCCCCCTTTGCCCTATCTAGGGAGCGATACCTGTTGTTGTCCTATTCTAAAAATCCCTCCTCTTCCCCCTCTTTCTTCTTCTTCTTTTCTCCCTCTCTCTATCTATCTATCTATTCAGCCCGTGCTATTTACAGTGGCGCAAACACTTGCTTTAGTGTACCTCACACCGATTTCACAATCCCATCCCACTGTGTATTGAAAATATGTCCCCATAAATAATAATATGAAACATGAGAGATATTCCCGATGTACTATTGGCACACATTGCGAGATTGGTGTGAGAAACATTCTGTGAATAACAGATTCAGACGCCACTAAATGATCCTAACCCCTACTGAGTTCAAATCTTTGCCCCATGGCTTGGTGGAGTTCGGCTTCAGTCATGGCAAAACCCATTCAAGCAGCCTTTACTGCTTGCATTGAGAATATCTATGTACTTGTGTGCTTTATTTCATGAGAAGATATTCCCAATGCAAGGTTGTAAAAGACTGTTAGAAAAGTGTGGGCACAGATTTGCCCTCATAGAAGCTGATCTCAAATGCACCCCAAAACGCCCCACACAATGAAAGCCAGCCAAGTGTCCTCTTACACGCATGCGGAGCTAAGGCTCCCTATTCCCGCTCATTATTCTCCAAGACTCGACTTGCGCTGTGTAACCTGACCCCTGGACTGACCCCTTGCACTTCCATCCATCCAAGCTTGGCAAGAAATCATCGATTCTAACGATCATACCTCTATTATACATGTTAAACTTCACTATTGATTAATTCTCCATTCATCATGTTAAACGACAATCGCATGAAGAAATTGATAGCTGCTCCCTTCATGAATTCATGTTTCCATTCACCTCTAGGGATCTCTTTGACAGAACAACCAAACCCACTTTACAGGGTTTTTAAGAAAGAAATGAGACAACCATGGATAGTTATCCTCCCTACAACGAGAAATATGTACAAAACGTGTAGAGCAGAAAAAAAAAATGAAAATAAGAGAAGGAAAGATGCTTGAAAGAAGATCAAACACGAACTATTTTGAAGTTAAATGCAGAACACCCATTAAAACCCACGATAAATCTATATAAAACTAAATACAAAAACTTACTAAAGAAAATGACAAAATGAAACTTGAAAACAAATTGCGGGTTTATATCAAAGTAGCACCGAAAGAGTTCCGGGGAGCTTGATTACACTTTTCAGATGTTTACAACGCAAAAACCCTGTGCAACGACGTAATTTGCCCATCCATACCACTAAGGTGGCATTTGATTGTACTTTTTAGATGTTTGAATCTAAAAATATTGCTTTTAAGACGCCACCTTCGTTTGATATGCCCTCTTATTGTAAATCTGAAATTAGATTTCGAATCTTAATTTCTAAGAGGTGGAGTGGCTGCTTAATGCGGTCAGACGTAATTCAGAGGTGTATAAAAGACATAAGTGCCCTAAAAAAATTAATATTACATGTTTTGTCCTTCATATAACTCAAATCGAACCCTCACTATGACCTAACGAAGCTCCACCGCCACCACCACTATTGCGCTCTCTCTGTCTCTCTCTACTGTATTCCCGCCACCTTGTAGTGGCGACGGTTCCTTCTCTCTTGCTTTCACTCTCTCTCTCATCCGTCTTCCTGTCACCACCATTGCAACTCCTTCTCGCTCTCTCTCTCTCTCCCCTATCTTCCCATCACTGTCGTTGCAAGTTGCAGCGGCGGCGGTACCTTCTCTCTCTCTCTCTCTCCTCTCCCCCCCATGTCTTCCCGCCACCGCCACTACAAGTTGCAATGGCGATAGTTCCTCTCTCTCTCTCTCTCTCTCCCCTTCTTCTCGCTACTGTCACTACAAGTTGCAACGACGGTTCGGTGAGTAGTAATAATAATAATATTATTATTTATTATAAATTATTTTTAATAATTAATAATTAATAATTATTTTTATTAACTAGTAATTTTTAATTACTTCATTAATTTTTAAAAATTATTCTAATTTTTATTTGTTTAAATTATTAACTATTTTAATATTTTTATAATCATTAATTATTTTTTTAATTTTAATTGTTTCATTTATTAATTATTAATTTATTACTTTTTTATTTGTATTGTTTCAATATTATTTTGAGGTTGAAAATGATTTCTTATGAGATAATGCAAATTGAATACAACATTTAAAATAGTAAAATCAGTGAATTTCAGATGGTAAAGGATTGATCGAACACAAACAAACTTATGGATTCAAAGCTTCTAAAAAGTAGAAAAGCACCTATGCTTGATGCTTCTTTTCAAATTTCAGACAAAAAATATCTTCTTTACTTTTCAAATATGAAATTTCATATTTATCAAACGCCACCTAAGCGAGGGCGAATCCAGTGAACCCATCGGCTCACAGGGGAGCATGCACCCTCCAATGAGAGGCATGCACAACACCCTTTTTGAATCCAGCAATTCCGTTAAACTTAAGTTTGGTTCATACTCCCGTTAAGCGAATCAATCCGGTTCAACTGGTTAGAAAAAGACAAAATTAGATGAAACAAATCTTTTTGCCTCTCATTCGTTCGAATTCCCCTTTCTTCCATTTTCATTTTCACCCGAGCCCTAGCCCAAGAGCAAGGGACCACCAACAACAATTTCACCGAGTTTTGACGAAATGGAGTCAATTAGTAGTAAGTATTTCTTCTTCTCCTTCCCCTTCCAACCCTATTATTCCTCTTTCTTAACAATAAATAACAAAGCACATTTTACTACTATTCACATTTTTTAAAACTGAATCGGACAACGACCAGTCAGGGGTCTAGTTTCCAGGTTGAATGGTCTGACTATTCAAATCGAAAAAACGACCCATTCTGACAAAAAATATTAAAAATTAAAAACTGCCAAACCATTGAACGGTTCGACCGCCCGAGTCAGCGGTTTACTGACCAAATCAATGATTTTTAGGGAAATAACGGTTCTGAGGTAAAACGGAACCAGTCACTTGACTAGTTCCCGGTTTTTCCGGTCCAATCGCCCGATTTTGAAAACCATGATAAATTTAGTTCAATAAAAATCAAACATCAATCCATTTTTTGTGGCTTTCACAAAAGCATCCATTTTTGTGGATCCAATCCCCATCCCAGATTCTAAAACTGGCAATCAATTATAAATAACACAGAAGTAGGCCATGGAACTTGAACCACAACCATGTGTTCCTCGAACGTAAATGGCACCTCTTCACCATCAATTAAACAAACTTTTGGTTTTTTTTTTATTTTTTTTTATTTTTTTATGCAAACAACCTCATTTCTTTGGTTCTCCCTTCACTCCAATTTGAAGCAAACTTGTCTCATCATCCTCCTCTAGTCATTGAATGGCATCACTAGTATTAAGCATGTCGACTAATCCAATAGGAGCAAATTGGATTTTGCTTGATAATAATTTCACCGGAGAAACTGTAAGAAGCTCAAAATTAAAAGGCTCCAATGAAAGGAAATCAGGTTCTTTGCCTGGAACATATAAACAACAAACACTCGTACCCCTTGAAACAGGTTCTTTCCGTTTTCCATTCAATATTGTTTGGGTTCGTCATAGTCAACACAGCATGCGAAAACTCGGAGGCACAATTGTTTCTTCGAGCTTGACGGCACCAACCTCCCGCTAGGTGACATGCCATCAGAATTAGAAGGCAATCGCTGTCGGAGCTTGGTGAAAAAATGAAATCACTGTCGGTGGCCTCCTGCCAAAAAAAAGGAAGAAGATATTAACGAAGATGAATAACAAAGTTGAAAGAAAAGGGAGAAAGAACGGATGTTTACCGCCGGTTGACTACATGTCGTTGGAATTCGGTGAAACAGTGGAATCGTCGCCGGTGGTCTATTGCTAGAAGAGAAAGGAAGAAGATATTAACAAAGAAGAATAATAGGGTTGGAAGGAAAATGAGAAGAAGGGATTCGACTTATTCTTATCGCCAGTTGGATTCATGCCGTCAGAACTTGGTGAAATCGCTGTCGGTGGTCTCTTGCTCTTGGGCTAGGGCTCAGGTGAAAATGAAAATGGGGGAAGGGGAATTCAAACGAATAAGAGGAAAAAAAGGCTTTTTATTGGTGGTTTTGTCTCTTCCTAACCAGTTGAACCAGATCGACTCACTTAACGGGAGCGTGAATTGAACTTAACATTAACAGAATTGTTAGATTTGAAAAGGGCGACATGCATGCCTCCCATTAGAGGGTAAACGCTTCCTGTGAACCGACGGGTTTACTGGATTCGGGCTCTGACTAAGCGTGGTGGGAGTGAGTCTGGTAGTACGTGTAGGAGGTGAAACGTAGTCTTATTCGGTTGTCCGACGCTAGATAGCAAGCTGATTGGCGAATTCGGATCAGTTGAACGCTTTCGCTGTTCAACGAGTTATGGAACCAATTACGAGGTCACATGTCAGTCATAAATTCATGGGCTCCATTGTGAAAGATGTGAGATTCACTGTGTATTCAGCTAAACCTTGTTCTTTTTTCTTGTAGATCAATGATTTTTTAAAAATCGACAGTTCGTATTTTGATCTTTTTTTTGTTTGGTTGAGAAAAAATTTAGTTGTTGAAAGTTATAAGCCCGAAAAGATATGAAAACCCCATTTCAGACTATTTTTGAAAAGTTTCAAATGAAGTTTTTCATTTTTTTTAATTCGTCTTCGTGTAAAAAGACATGACTTAACCAAACGATTTTCAAGCTATTAAAATCTTAATGCAAAAATTCACATAATCTTTTAACTATTAAAACTTTTAAAATATATTTCAAACAAAAATTTGCCAAACAACCCCACATTTGGTTCTCCCTTAAAACGAAATGAGAGAGAAAAAGCGAAATGATATGAGATTTTTAGATTTTTGGGTCTTTTAGGAGTTAATGGAATGAATTAACGTCCGTTCCGTTAATTCTGCACGCATTTTAAGGCAAGCGCAGCTTCCATTGCGTGGGGGTGCTTTTGGGCGCAGATTGGAACTCCCCCACTACCAAACAAGATGCAAGAATGCGTGATCTATGACGTTGATGTATCAGCTTGCATTTGAGAAGGAACCTCAACCTTCCTTGGAGGAGATCTGCCGTTGAGGTCAAAATTGTCCTTTGGCTTTCAGTGCACGACAAAAAATTGAAGTGAGATCCATCTCAGACTCAAGTGATCCAATGCTCGTCCCAATCACCAACTTTGCACGTTCTTCATAAGTCCACATTCCACAATTGTTTTCTTCAGTCTTCTTATTATATACATCTCCTTACGCACACATAGGTAGGGGTGTTTACGGTGGTTTTTGAAAAATTGCTAAATGAAATCAAATAAAAAATCGACTTATTGGTTCAGTTTTTAATCGGTTCATTTTTTCATTTTATCGAGTTTTTATATAATTATATATACATATATATATGTATATCAATCAGTTTGGTTAATCATTGATTTTTAATCAAAATCAACCGATATGACCAGTTTTTTAAAAGAATTAAATCGATTGACTCAATTTATTGGATTTTTCGGTTCAATTTGATTTTAAAGTTTTTTGGTTTTTATTAAGTAGGTATTTGACATTAATGTTGGAAAACCATTTTTTCATAAAACAATGGTGGGCATGTGGAGTTATAAATATTTTTTGTTTAGAATTGGTGTTGTCACGTATGCATCTTTTGAGAAAATAATATTTATTTTTAGGGTTTTTGATTCCATTTATGTTTATTGAGTAAATGTTTTGTACTTGTATGATTTCAAAATCTAGAAAATCAATTAATGAGGGTATTGAACAACGTTTTCAATATTAATCTATATTATACAACATCAAAGATGAATGCCACCTCATTGTACCGCTAGCAATAATATGTTGTTTTCTCATAAAATATTGATTTTAATATTGCGCCATACTATAATTTCCCGATTTTCAAGATATGATCTAGAACAATGTATTTTTCGGAAAACACGGCATCAAATAAGATGGTATTATTTGAAGCAACATTTTGTGAGGTCTATCCCAAACATCCGTATATAGCGTGGCACCGTTTTCTCATAAAACGGTATCTATGCCAAACATCCGTATAGGACGTGGTCACGGCACATAGGATCTTATGCATCCATCACAGGTCCCACCATAAGATCAGAAGGTTAAGATTGTCCAATCTTTTCTTCATTTGCATGCCACGTGTACAAGTTTGGTGAAGAAGCACCGCGTTCTTCACTTTACACGTGGCCATTGTGGAGAGGGAGAGAGCCGGAGAAGGTTCTGTAGTAAAAGAATCCTGGGGCTGGGGGCTGGGGCTTAGCTCATCGCTTCAAATTCAATCTAAGAAATAAGTAAATAACCGACTATTGTCTATTGAACTATGATGCCGGAAATGCATGAATCTACGCTTACCGAGTGCTCCCAACTCGCTCTCTCCGGCCTCATCAATCTTTTCTTCATTTGCATGCCACGTGTACAAGTTTGGTGAAGAAGCACCGCGTTCTTCACTTTACACGTGGCCATTGTGGAGAGGGAGAGAGCCAGAGAAGGTTCTGTAGTGAAAGAATCCTGGGGCTTAGCTCATCGCTTCAAATTCAATCTAAGAAATAAGTAAATAACCGACTATTGTCTATTGATCTATGATGCCGGAAATGCATGAATCTATGCTTACCGAGTGCTCCCAACTCGCTCTCTCTGGCCTCATCTCGAACACCTCTTCAGCATTGTGGACAACGGGATCCCAGAGACCCTAGACTTAGATCGAGAGGTATTTTTATTCTTTGTTTATCTCTGCTCAAGTTTTAGTTTTTCTTTCTTAAATTACAAGATACCAGAAAATACATCTAATAGATCTGAATCACCCGGATCGTGTTATCATGGCGAGAATGCTCGGTGGTTTAAGGGGGCTGGCATTTTTGTTATTCTTTCTGTTTGAGTTTTGCGATGCGGATTCCGGTGGTAGAAATTGCGCGAGTAACAGTTCTCTGGTTGGTTTCGAGTCAGAATTTCTTATGGTTCAGCACCAGTTGAGAGGGGTGATGAAAGTGATTAATGATTGTTCATTTACGGTTAGCGAATTCGATATGATTGAGGGTGCTGATGTACACTGGTGGGGCGCCTTAGGTGATGCTTTTGAGAATCTAACGACCGGATTTGTGATATCTGATCAGCCGTTGAACAGAACGTACAAAAACGAAAGCTTCGTTGTTGTTCTGAACAATATCACATTGGATCAGATCAAAGTGGTTGCCGTCTGGGACACACCAACAGGTTCGGATTTTGGACATGTTCTTCTTGAAAACCCTAGGAATGGTTCGAACCCTTCGTCGAATTCTTCAGCATCTAGTTCTAATTTGGCACCATCACCCTCTCCGTTGGCTGGGAACAGTTCTGTTGGAGGAAAGAACCGGGTTTATGAACAACCTACCATGTTCGATAACTGCAAGATTCTTGCCAATAATTACCGTCTTAGGTGGACGTTGGCTCCTGAGGAGAACTTGATTGACATTGGGCTGGAGGCAGCTCAAGAAAGCCAATACTATATGGCATTCGGTTGGGCCAACCGCACGTCTTCTTCTGAGTTTATGCTTCATGCTGATGTAGCTGTGACTGGCTTTACAGAGGAAGGTATCCCTTTTGCTGATGATTATTACATTACCAGATACAGTGAGTGCTTAATGAATAAGGATGGTAAAGTTCAGGGTGTTTGTCCTGATACGATCTATGAGGGATCTGCCCCCATTGGATTGGTGGACAACACCAAGTTGGTATATGGACACAGAAAGGACGGAGTGTCCTTCATCCGATATCAACGGCCTCTCAAATCTATTGACACAAAGTATGACTTAACTGTGAACTATACGGATAACATGACTGTAATATGGGCTCTGGGGCTGATTAGACCTCCTGATGCTCTCCGCCCATATTACCTTCCCCAAAACCATGGTGGGCCTCCTCTTGTGACTTATGGGCACCTGGTTCTCAATGTATCGGAGCATGTAAATGATTGCTTAGGGCCATTAGAAGCAGAACAGAAGGAGGATCGGGACCTTATTTATGCAGATGGAAAGACCCCGCTTATTGTTACAACAAGTCCAGCAGTGCATTACCCAAATCCTCCCAATCCTTCAAAAGTTCTCTATATTAACAAGAAAGAGTCTCCTGTCTTGAGAGTAGAAAGAGGGGTTCCAGTAAAGTTCTCAATACAAGCTGGACATGACGTTGCTTTATACATAACTTCTGATCCAATTGGTGGGAATGCAACCTCTAGAAACACACCGGAAACTATATATGCTGGAGGGCCAGAAGCTGAAGGAGTTCCAGCAAGTCCAACAGAATTGGTTTGGTCACCTGACAGGAATACACCAGATCAGGTTTATTATCAATCATTTTATGAACAGAAAATGGGTTGGAAAGTTCAGGTTGTGGATGGGGGTCTTTCGGATATGTACAATAACAGTGTTGTTCTGGATGATCAGCAAGTTACATTTTTTTGGACACTGTCCGGTGATTCAATATCTATAGCAGCTCGAGGTGAGAAAAAAAGTGGTTATCTTGCAGTAGCATTTGGTGGTGGAATGGTGAATAGCTATGCTTATGTAGGTTGGGTTGACAATGATGGCAAAGGCCACGTGAACGCATACTGGATTGATGGGAAGGAGGCCATAAGTGTGCATCCTACTAATGAGAATTTGACACATGCAAGATGCAAGTCAGAGAATGGTATTATCACTTTCGAGTTTACCCGTCCCTTGCAGCCTTCGTGTGCTCTAGGTAGTAGGCCAGAGTGCAACAATATTATTGACCCCACAACTCCTCTTAAGGTTGTTTGGGCTATGGGTGCTAGGTGGTCAGAGGATCATTTAAGTGAGAGAAATATGCATTCTATTACAAGTAGCAGACCTGTTCGTGTGCTGCTTATGCGTGGCTCAGCAGAGGCAGAGCAGGATCTGCGCCCAGTTTTAGCTGTGCATGGATTTATGATGTTTGTTGCTTGGGGCATCCTGCTTCCAGGTGGAATATTGGCAGCCAGGTACCTAAAACACTTAAAGGGTGATGGATGGTTCCAGATTCATGTTTACTTACAGTATTCGGGTTTAGCAATTGTTGTGCTTGGTGTTCTTTTTGCTGCTGCTGAACTTCGGGGTTTCTTCATTAACTCAGTACATGTAAAGTTTGGAGTTATTGCTATACTTTTGGGTTGCTTTCAGCCCGTGAATGCATATCTAAGGCCAAAAAGACCTGATAATGGTGAAGTGGCTTCCTCCAAAAGGATCCTTTGGGAGTATCTCCATGTCATGACGGGGAGATGTGCCATTGTAGCTGGAATTGCAGCACTTATTAGTGGGATGAATCATTTAGGAGACAGATATGGAGGTGAGACTGTTCATGGGCTTAACTGGGCTTTAATAATATGGTTCTTGATGGGTGCATTACTAGTTGTGTACTTGGAAAATGGTGAAAGAAAGAGAAGAAGGGACAGAAGCTTTGGAAAAAGCAATTGGGTATTGGGCAATATCGAGGAGGATGACTCTACTGATCTTCTGCACTCAAATGGAACACAAGGGCTGCATTCCTCTCAACAAATGGAAGTTCAGTTAGAACCTCTGAACAGATAGATGTGTATGTTCTTTTTCTTGCTTGATACAATATGTTCTTCATTTACAGAACAATTCAACTTACTGTAATGTAATGGCAATATCTCCTCTTCTTTCTCATTTTCACTTCATTCTTGATTTTAGAGGCCCAAAAAATGACCTTCATTGTGGCATGTAATGAACTTTTGATGCACACTCCTTTATTAATCTCTCTAAAATTGAAGATGGGTATGGCCAATGAATTGATTCTGTTTTATTTTTTTTTTTTTTTGGGGGGGGGGAGGGTCCGGGGGGGGCGGGGGGGGATGTCAGTTGATTGTTCTTGTATTCTGGGTGCATGCGTATAATTTATTTCCCTTCCAGGAATATCTAGGAATGGGCATCAATAGGTGATAAGGACTTATGGGGTTTCTTTCATGATCTAATGATTTGTTTAATTTTCATGGTCCAACCTGCCCCCTCCCCCTGCGAACAACTCACAATGGTGTCTGCATTTTAGAATGTCACACTAATGAATTGGCTAGTTATGGTAAGAAGGAAAAACAACTGATTGGATCGTCCTTGGTAAAATGCTTGGACGGTTCTGATTTGTACCCTTTTGTACCCTTGAATAAGAAGTTGGGTGAGGTCAAGGACATTTGCCTGTACAGGTTAGCCTACCCAAATGTTTCCATTCATTATGTAGGTTAAGTTTATCTAAGCCATAACTGATGAACAGTTTATTCACTCTTAACCTGAAACATATCATATATAAGGGTTGGAAGTGAAAAACTTAGAGTGTTAAAGGAATCCATTTGTGTTGTCATCTCATTTCTGAAATGAGTTTTTTTCTTGATAATCTGCTCATCTTTAGTTCTGCAAAGTAGATTTTTTGATATCATGATTCTTTTTTAGTTATAACCTTTTTTTTTTCGAAAATGAGTTTTAACCAATTAATTTATGCTTAGATATGTCTGCTCATATATTTACTAGCAGGTTACTTCATAGATTTAGGCTTTATCCTAAGTTGATTCTTATGCATTCTAAAATGAAGCTTGGTTCTATCTCAAGAGCTTTTTATTTTTTCAACATCTCAATATCCAATGTGGTAGTGTCCAATGACATTTTTTGCAATCTCATCATAGTTCTTTAGACCATTCTCTTCTCTTTAATTTATTTTCAAATAGTTGTATTCCCACTTATTCTGAAAATTGAATGCACATGGGCTTAAGAATGGCTTTACAAGTGATTTGTATTTTGATTTTTTAATATTTATCCATCACTCTAATACTAGGTTTATGAATCTTTTAATTTAAATTTAGGCCTTAATTGCTCTAAAGCTCCTTGATAATTCCATCTTAATGTAAAATATCAAGGTATATTTCTATTGTTCATTTCAATTTCCTTTGCATTTGAATGTCATTTTATTCTAATGGTTAGCTTTCTTTTTTCCAGGTGCAAGGAGTTAGGCAGATCAAAGAATTTTTGTTAGTGAAGAGATCTTTGTCAAGAACAAATGGGACTATTATATCTTGGAGCTTGGTTCACAAAGAATTTTTTGGATTGGGACATAACTCGGTTTTGGTTTTTGAAAATTTGTATACAAATAGGTTATACTTGTATATCCCTTTGTACACGGGCTTTTGAATCATATTAATGAATATACCATACCTTCTGACAAAAAGGTAAGGCAAGCCAAAGCCTGAGCCAATATTACATGGATTTAATGGAACACCTCCTCTTTATTTTGTCACCACTATTTTAAAACCTATTGCTTCTATACTAGCAATTTAGCATTATGGTAATATTAATCATGTATATTTGATTTGTTATATTTAATATGAGTTGGTTGTCTACTTGGTTTTCAGGGAGGAAAGGCTGAGCTTTTGGTCTGATCCTGATACTGAATTAAATCTGGGTAGAGACACTGGTATTAGTGTTTTTTCGAATGGGAATAAATTGGACTAGGATCATGTTTGATGTGCCAATAAATGGTCTCAAAGAAACTGTAAGTTTGTTTTTTACTTTGCTTTATTAAATGCTTGGTATGTGCCATTTATGGAATTTGGGTTCTAGAAAAATGATGATATTGTACTTTCACATGGATTACCCCCCAGTCAATTATATTTGGTTTGAAAGAAAATAATAAAGAAATAGAAAGGCGAGTGTTGGAAGCTAGCTAAACAGATGGGGTACAGGCACATTGAAGTTGAAGGGGACTCAAAAGTAGTCATTTCCTGGGTTACAAACAGCAGCCATACCCAATGGACGTTTAAACATGTGATTAGGGAAGTGGAAAAGATTGCAAAGGAGGTAGAGGCTTAAGTCAAATGGGCTCAAAGGAGTGCAAACGGGTTAGCTGATTATGTAGCAAAACAAGGGGCATTGAGACAGCAACTGTTTTGGGCTGCACTGTAATGAGGGACAGAAAAGAGGGTTCAAATGGGATCATCACTCCCATCACTAAGTTGTATAAACTTTTTCTAATCTGAGAGTTAAATAAAATTCATGCTCACTGAGAAAAAAAAATAGAGAGAGAGAAAGAGATTTACATGTGTTCATTCGAAACCAAATGTACTATGTATTCTATCCTCTTTGTCAATAAAATAAGACTTTTATTTATGAGGCATTTTGTTTACAATTATGGTCAGTTCTGTAGGACATTTAGTTCCTTATAAGGGTGAGTTTGGGCAACTCACTTGTAATGTGGGTGTGTACTAGGATACACATTGATGTAATCCAATTGAGTTGATTCAAGGAAGAATGTATTGTCACTTAAGTTACACAAATCATTTAGATGCAAAGTCCTTTTTTTTTTTTTGTCCTTGGACAGGAGTTCCAGGGCTTTAAGATTATGACCAGTCGCTAATATATCATAAGAACAAATGTTGAAGATCTGTAGCTATCAGACTCCATACATTCGATGGTTGTGATTTTATGGTTCTGGAATGTCCAATAAGGGATCTGCACCCTCAAATAAGAAGAGAGTGTCACTACTAAGAGGTTGAGTTGAATCAGGGCCTTAACTATGAATCCTAGTTGGACTAGGACTCTTAGCAGAGGATTCTCAATGATGTTAGGGCTCCTATATAAGTCTCAAGGTAACATCGTGATGAGTATGGGAAAATCCTAATTGAATTGGGACTCCTAAGGAGGAATCCTAGTTGCACTAGGACTTTGGTATTCTGCCTCCAGAGGAGCTTGGAGCAAATATGAGAATAGTCCTTGTGGTATTAAAACTCTCAGGAAGGACTTCCTAGGGCTTGTCCTGTATTGTCCTGATTGAACTAGGAACCCCTAATATGCCCAAGTGATCATATGCTAGCAATTGCCTTGAAAGAGTTTCAAAGCAAAAAACTGAGTTTCAGGTGATTTCCCTGTTGGAATAGGACTCCTTGTTAAATATCTTTAATGGTGATCGGTCCATACAGTGACTTTACACATGGTATCCCAATTAGATTTGGACACTAGTGTAAAGGGACAGAAATGTAATTTCACTTTGCATGAAGTGACCAATGTGATAATTTTCAAGAATTAATTGAAATGTGTTGTTGGACTTTTTTGCAGTTTTAAGAAGTCTTTCTAATCCTGACCACATACTAGAGTGGGTGGAAATTTTCAATCCAAGAACAAAGAAATAAGGCTTCTCCTAGGAAACCATAAATCCTTGAGGATGGAAACCCTAATAGAATCTCACACCCCCCTTGAGCTCTGCTTCTCACAATATATAAAATATTAGAGAGCTCATAAAAGTGCAGTTTGTCCAGCCCTATAGGAGAGTACGATCTACACTTTCTAGTGCCCAACAAATCTAGAAGTGAGTGCTGAAAAGCTGCAAAGTAAGGGAGCAATGAGACTTCCATTAGAGAAATCAATTAGGCTACTTGGATCAATAAGTTTATTTCATCAAAGAATTTTGATTTGGACATTTGATTGAAACTTCTACATGTATGCAATAAAAGAAAATTTTATTTCTTTGCAGAACAAGAGGTTAACAGGGAATGCCTCTATTGGGCTGCTTCGTAATCTTATTTCTTCTCTGTTTTGTTTTGAATTCTTGTTGCCATATTCACTCTAAAGGTAGGGTCGCAACTTGTGCCTCTCCCTAGGTTGTCTGGTATCAGTTTCTTTCTAGTGTTAATAAATTCCTTTTTCAATTATCAAGAAAATGGGTCTGGGCTAGGTGAGGTTTTGCATGGTTCAGTGTCATAAGCCAGGGAGACAATAATTAACTTTGTGCAAAACTTGAAATTATGTCCTTTCACACTTGGGAAATACTCATGTACTATCGCCAGGTACTTCCATGGAGATCTTGGTTTTATAGTGAAATCAATTGGTTTACTTTTCTTCAATTTCATTTTCAGAGAGAGAGTTTGCAGAATTTGTACAAAGGTAATCCAATTGGACTGTTGACAATAGAATGGAGACTAATTATTTCTTGATGTCTTTCTCTTGACATTGCTAGGAAAGAAGATTGTGGTAATTGCTACCCAAGTGAAGAAAATATGGTATGGTATCAAGGAAGCATGGCAAAGTAGGTGTCCATTTTGGCTATCAAGAATAAAAAGGGGATTAAGTAGTTTCTTCATGTCTTTTTCTTAACAAGGAGGGAGGCAAAGGAATTGTTCTGTGGTGCTTAAAGAAGTTAATATCCAAATAATAGCTGAAGCTAAGCTAAAATAATGCTCTCCAAAGTCATTGCTAGGCAAGAGGATAACTTGGTAAAGGTCTTTGCAATCCATAAAGGAGTCACTTGATCTAAGTTGAAATAATGACTGGGTTGATCTGTAAATCAGTTTCTGTAATAGCAATTAAAAATCTTAGATCTAAAGACATGAGTGCCGAGGTTCCAAAGCTCATTTGATCATCTTCAGATGATTATCAGTTAGCTAATTCACTTTTATAAGTTTTAACATCTTTCTGATTGTATGTGGGTGTGATGCCTTGTCACCTCTTAGGATGTAATTTTTTCTTCTTTTAATGAAATTTCATTTTTACCTTCAAAAAACAACTGGAAAAAGGTTGAAATTTACAATGACCTATTCAAAAGTGGGTCCACATTCTACCTAACAAAATTGAGAAAAACTTAAATGCAATAATGAAGAAACCTATTTAATCATTCTTCGATATGGCTCTCATGCTCATGTCTGCAAGCTACTTTAAAAAGACAAGTGTAAATCATCAAGGAGATGCAGGGTAAATTGATAGATTCAACCATCAAGGAGCAGGAAGGATTGATGTTTTGTGAGTAGAGGCACCGATGCTTCTCAATTTCAAAAGTTTACTATGCATCTGGGCCTGGTAATTCATTTGCTCAAGAAGTTGCAAGTCATCAACTGAGTTCTCTCTCATTTTATTGTTTGTTATAAAGCACATTTTGCAACTTTTCCCCCAAGACCTTGGGCTTAAACAATAAGGAGGAAGCTCAACCATCTTTTCTACTCCTTGCATAAAAAAGGCATAACAGAACTTTGTGGAGAGCAAGGTAGTTAAAAGAATCAATTAAAATGCCAAACTTGAGATCTTCATCTTATTGGTGGCAGAAATATAATAACATCTAGTCAAATGCTGGAATGGTTGCAAAACAAGATATCTGCTTAAACTACTACTTTCCAAGTTTTAGATCCCTCCAAAAAAACACTGTGACAGATCCACCTACCTCTATAACTACTACTTTCCAATCCTACTGACCACCAGATCCACCTAGGGTCCTGTTTGCTTCTTTTCATTTGCTAATCATGCCTTTTTTTCGGATTTTAGAAATTGCTGCTAGCATGGTTTCTCCTAAAATGCTTTTTCTATCTTGTCTCTTGAAGAATACACAAGGATTAGACTAGCTGAACGTGATGGCTGTTCAGCGGGCTGTGGAACCAATGATAAGCAATCATGTAAAATAAGAAAAAGACTATCCTTAACTATTCATTAAATTTTCAAAGCATGCCCCTGTAATGGGCAGTAGCTACTGTACCACCCCACCTTGATTTCACCCCCAACAACATCAACACCATCATAAAAGTTACCTACCTGCTCCAAGACAACTTGGTTTTTGCCTGGAAATCTAGAACATCGTCAAGCCCTCTACTTGCTCCAAGACAACTACCCAGAATTTCTCCCCAAGCAGGTCATCGCCTTTATTGTTTTAGTTGATGGTCTCATTAAAATTCAGTTGAATTTTGAGAGTAAACACGGAAATCTTATGGTTTAAGCACAGCTGCAGAGACAGAAGTGGAAGAGAGTGAAAACGAACCTTTATTTTTTCTTATTAATTTTGTATAGCTCTCGTTGCATCAGAACTTTATTATTCGTTGTTCTATGGTTTAATACCCGGTTTGTTATTGCTTTAATTTGTCGATCCTTTTCTATAGATTTTGTGAACTTTAATCTTGTTTCACAGCCTGAAAGAATCATTATAATTAAAATCCAGCTATTATCATTTTCAGAGCTTATTTGTTGACATTAATTTGTCTTCCTACTCCCACTAACTCTCTCTATACTTGGGTTAGCGAGCTCTGAAATGAACCCACTTCACTGTGAGAAGTTTTTGTTCCGTCCACTTCCAACTTTCAACTATTGTAGCTACGAGGATAGTTGATTTGTTAGGCAGCAACTATGACCATTTTCAGAGAAAACTAGGTACCAGTAATAAATAAGGATGTTGGTATTTTCAGTTGGGTGGTGTTTCAAGGTAGAAGATACTGTTTCATATGTAGGGTGGGTGTAGAGAGGGGGGGTGGGGCTTTGAGGCTGTGAGATATCTTACTTCAGTTGAGAAGTTTGAAGAAGATAATTAAAGGAGTTGTTAAATGGAAGGCTGAATTTGGGATTAAAAAAAAAATTGACAATAGCTATAAACGGCACTAAGCATTTCATTACCCGAAGGCCAATACATGTTATGTGGGAGCATCTTAAAAGGAGTTCAGATTGGCGCCTTGCCTTACACAGCGCGCCCCACATGCACATCTCAACGTGCATTGAGAATATTTCACTTATTTGTCATAGGGAGATGTTCACAATATACATTGGGAATTGGGATATGCTGTGGGGAATGCCAGGGGAATTGGGCTTTGGTCAGTGCAAAGCCTGTTAGAATAGTCTTTACAGCCATGCGTTAGAAATATTTTTGTATTTATGTGCTTTATTTCATAGGGAAACAGTCTTAATATAAGTTGCATGAGGCTGTTTGAACATTGTGAGCACGGGCTTGCACTGACCGAAGCCAAACTAGTGCTGGGGTGCTGATGCGAATTCTCTTAAAAAAGTATATTAAGTAGTTTCTTAAACTACTTATAACTTTATAAGTAATTTCCTCAAACCTCTTGGATTAAATAAATAATTGTCCCTTGTTTTATTTATTTATTATTCATTTTGATCATAAAATCTCCCAAAGTTACAATGGTCAACGTATAAGTTCCATTTGCTGCTTGATTCATCTTACGGGAAAGTATCAGTACTTTGGTCTTTGATGCAAAGTTCTAAGCCATACCAGGTCCAAATTTGGACCCACCTAGATGCAAAGAGTAGGGTCCACCAATCCATATCTGGCGGGGCCCACATCCAATTGAACCGAGTAGGAATGTCAATGGAGAGGGATCATATTCCCTATCCCTGACCTGATCCCATTGGGGATAAAAATGACCCTCAGATGAATTCCCATCAAGGACATAAATCTCTGAAATTTTTAAATTAAAATTATTTTTAAAAATAGATTTACTTAAAAGAAGGAAAGTTTTTAAAATAATAAAAACATTTTAAATATAATTTATATATTTAATATATAACAGGGGTAGAGCCAGGGTGGGGAATTCACTCTCCATTTCTGTTCCCGTGCCAAGTCAGGTATTATTGTGCAAAATCCAGAAATACAGATTCAAATGACACCCCAAAATGAAAGAAAAACAAAGATAAGGAGAAGCAAGCAAAGAGGATGCACAAATTTATGTGGTTCAACTTTTAGTCTACGTCTACCGGCAAAGAAGGAATATCAATCCACTATGTAATTTATAATGGAGAGGAATATAGAGTTTTGTACTCACAACCTCACTCACAAAAAACCCTAAATACACAAGGTCTCACTCCACTCTTACAAGATAAAGATTAAGTATACAAGAGAAAAAACCCCCAAAATACATAACTCTTTGTATTTGATTCGTACCCATAAGCTGAATATGAATCGGGTCCATACCATCGGGTTTTCTCAACTTACTTTGGACCGGGTTCATAAAGCCAGTCGCAACAAAAAAAAATAAAAAATCAAGGCACAACCATAACAGGTATCACTACCAATCCCTCCATCCCGAGTCCCACCCCATCCTTGCTAGGGCAATCTCCATCCCTAACCCCATCGGGTTGGGGAAGCCAGCACCCAATGAGGATGGAGAAAATTACCATTGAACTGAGTTTGACAATAAATTTAGTTCAATACCTAAAGGATCTGTTTGTGAAATCCATATTTGACTTCCATTTGATTAAAATATTCAGATATCTGATTTCAATCCAAACCTCAATGAGCCTAACAAAAGACATAGGTACAAGAGACTGGTTTGTGTAAATGGCACTATGGCAGTCAGTTGCACCCAGGAACGAGGAAAACTGTGTGAGAGGAGAAAGAACAAGGGAAAAAGAGGGGAGGTCGGCCAGATTGCTTTTATACAAAATGCTCAAATGGATATCTAACCAAGCTCATGGAATCAAATATGCAAAATACTCAAATGGATTTGACTGAAACATCTCCATATACTCAAGACTGGTGTGAACTTATTCCTGACAAACTGAAGGCTTCTGGTATCGTCCAAATGGGATATTCTCCTGTGCTTACTGATGTTCTTAATGATATCAGATTGCCTACAAGTGCATATGAGATTGGTTCGAGGAGAATGTGGGCAGGGCTGCCGATGTATGCTTTACAGTTGGCTTTTTCTAACTACCCAGAACTCCTTGAAGTTCTTGTAGACCAGAAGAAGGTCTCACTAGAGTTCTTGGATGTTCCTAGTTTGCCCCAGTTGCCACCATTTTTCTTGAGGAAGCCTTCAAGCCAAAGCATAAGTGGTCATTCAAATTGCAATCTGACGATGATCTTGTAGGTCCCGTGCTTCCTCTGCCTATGCTTCTTTAACTTTGCGAGATTGATAAGAGACAGAGAAGTTCAGATTTGGATGAAGGGGATTCATTTTCAACTGAGACAGAATTGAATCACCAATGCAATGAGGTCATCAAAGTGGTTAATGAGATGACATTGCCAGGATCCTGCTCTGAGTTTAATGATTCCTATGTTGTCTCCCCTGCTGATCATAGAGATGAGAGGTGGAGTAGTTCAGAAGAGCAGCAAGATCCAAAGCCTTTCTTTACATACAAGCCTCCAGCCTTTTTCAGATAAGAGACCTACCATTAAGTCCACACAAGATGAGACTATTTCTGAGGACAAGAGGTCTGAAACCTTTGTTTGTAAAAAGCCTGAGAGAGAACTTGATCCTAATCCACTTAAAAATTCCAAAATGCATCAGGAACTTTCTCCAAATTCTAATAAGGATTGGTTGGATTAGAATATTTTGATGAATTGTGCCCTGTAAAGTTGCAATTTGATCCTTCTCCATTGAGCTTTGGACCCAAGGAGTTGAAAGGCTATAGGTTCTTGAAAGGCAGTTTGCAAAATGGCAGGAAGGTTCTAAGTCATATCAAGATTTTTTTACTCCGTCCGAAATCAGAAAACAAGTACCATGATTTCTATAAGTTCTTCAAATCTTTGCATAACCATAGAATTGCATCAAATTTGTTCCTCATGTTGCTCTGATCTTGCCTCAACATCTCATTTTATTGATGGTTTGCCTGCGGTCATTTAGTTCTAGGCTTTGTTTAATTGTAGTTTAGTTATGCGTAGTAAGTAGTCTAGTAGTTTCTCTTAGTTGGATTGGCTCTCTCTCTCTCTCTCTATATATATATAACATAGCAGTTGGGAAACAATAGCACAATAATTATGTAACCTTGACAGTAGTAGGGAGATTTTTTAGTAGTTATGTAGGGAGAAGCTGGATTCTGTAATTTGGACCTATGGGGATAAAATAAAAAAGTTCAAATGGCTAACTAATAGCATGACTTTGAGGGTACAATGGGTTCTAGTGAAGCAAGAGGTAAATAGGGATCATTTGTACTGGCCCAGTTGCAATTTGGTCATTGGTATTCTTAAGTTATGTGAGAGGTTGCATCTTTCTCCTCTCTTTGGGATGCTTATACTGCTTGTATATATTGATATTTTCTAATGTAAGTCAAAGTTATTTATCAAAAAACAAAAAAAAATATAAACGGAAAGATCTCTTACATAATATTATAGCTTAAGATCTCAACTTGGATCTTGATGTCTGATTCTTGATTTTCTTTTGAAGTTAGAAATAGCAGCGGTGCCGTGTCTTCTTGATTATTCATTCATATCTCGTAGTCATATTGCCAAATTTGATTATTTGCAAGATGACTAGATCATTGACTTGACCTTTTGCCTAGTAGATTTTATCTGGGTCATAGTCGATGAAAGTATTTTACATCTGATGAAGGTTTGCTTGAAGCAAAAATTTACCGATGCAAGGCTATAAAGGCTGCTCGAACAGTGTTCAAACAGACTTTGCTCTGACCGAAGCCGATCTCCTTGGCAACCACGTACCATGCCTTAGTTTTTTCAACATTTTGATGTTCAGTCTCCGTGGCAGCTCTGAATGATTGTCACGTGGACAACCATTAACTCAGAATTAATTTTGTCTAACAAGATTTATTTCACTGTTTGTTGCTTGGTACACATTTTTGGGCATTTCCCCTCACTCTATTGTTTGGTTTCTTCTTATACTTTGCGGGATCTGTGAGCTGAAGTGGAACAATGGTGTTCTTGTTGATTGTACAGGAAGATAAAAGTTGCTGTGGTTTTATATATATATTGTGTGTGTGTACATGATACACTGAACCTGTTGCTTTGCTACAAATTCGAGTCTGTCAAACCTCTATCACGGGACGGGAGGGACAAATTACCAAATATCAATATACCATTGCAAAGAGTAGTTTTCAACAACCCAGAACACATCTCAATGCATTCTTATAATCTTACGTCTGATTACACACTAAACCTGTTGTATCTGGCTCTTTTTTCTGGGGAAAATTTATACAAACTAGAAACCCTGATTAAACAATTTTTGGCAGCAACAGATTGCCTTGCTGGAAATATTCCATGTCATCCATTCCAAAATCTGGTTAATGGTCTCATTCATAGAGCACTTGCTTAGCATTGTCACTGTGGCGGCGTGGTGCTATTGCGCCTATACACGTTTTGGTGGCACATATTGCACGCGCTCTTCTTCACATATGGCCTGCAGAATGATACCAGAAAAATGTAAGAACTAAATGCCTCAAGGATGTTTTAATTAATTTCAAGATAGGTTATTACCAGGCCCTTTTTGAATTATCATTGGGGAATGCGAAGAAATTATAACTTAATATGATAGAATTTTACCTTTCAAAAAAATAATGATAAATTTTAAACAGCCTACCATTTTCTGTCTTCCCAATTTTCCATCCTGTTTTCTCTACCTCTTAACCTTAATCCTATTTCATATTTTATTTTTATGGATATGTGAATCGCCCAAAACCAGAAAATGGAAGAGTCCTGAACGTCCATAAATTCTATCTGAATTAAATTATGAAACATCTCAGCTCAACAGTCAACATCACCATCCACTTGTACACACGTGGAGTTGATGGAAGGCCTGGAATTTTGATGACATTGTATATCCCCTAAGCCAAAACTAAGAAACTACTCGATGTGATAACCACAATCCAATGAATAGTCGATTTTTTACAATCAGATTTTAACCAATACGGCCCAGCTTGTTGCCAGTCAATTCAATTCTTAGGCAATCATTCAAAGAAAACAAGCAGTAGGCCTCCTTGATCCATATGTCAGGCTATCTCCATGGCAGTTATATAAACCATAGAGAATTATATATATAATGAATATATAAGTTTTTGATGAATTATAATGAATATATAAGTTGTGATGAAATTATTATACATAGTAACAAATGGTGAGATGTGGTGGAAATTTCTGGTCTTGATGTTTGGGGACTCGATGGGAAGTCAAAAGTAATATTTCCATCACCCTCTGCAACTCATAAACCAACAATATAGCCTCATCCAGTAGTGAAGTGGGTCTGGCATTTCAGAAACAACAAGAACCTCAACTGATCTACACATAGTAGAATACCCAGAAAAATCAAGGGTCAGGGTCAAGAAAACCAGTGGTTATAAGCATGGTTTTCAAAACCAGATCGGACTGGATGGTCAGACCGGAAAAGCCAGGAACTGGTCAGGTGACCGGTTCCATTTTTCCCCAAAACCGGATTTTTGCAGAAAAACATTGATTTGGTCAGCAAACTGCTGACCCGGGTGGTTGAACTGTTCAAACCGTTTAACGGTTTTGACCTTTTTTATTTTTTTGTCGGAATGGGCCGACCGCTTGGTCCGTTCAACCCAGGAACCGGACCCCTGACTGGTTCGTTGTCCGGGTCGATTTTAAAAACCTTGGTTCTAAGTCGTACTATCCTCATATACTGATGAGTCAGCATCATGGCTTAAAGTATTGATACACCCAAATGTATCGACAGGATGCAGATTCTACAATGGCTGAGGTTCTAGCAATGCTAAATGGCCTCCGTATCACAAGAAGTCTAGGCTTGATCAACTTGGTGGTCAAAGGCGACTCTAGCAACATGATAAAGTGGCCTGGGGAGAAGGTGGACCTTGGAGACTGGCTCACTACCTGGATGAGGCTAGAGATTTGTTATACTCCTTGAATGCAACCTTAATCTGGATTCCCAGGGCTCTAAACTCTGTAGCAGATAGTTTAGCCAAGCCTGGCACCAGGGAAAACCTTTAGTGATAGTAATATGCCTTTGTACCCTATGTGAAGCTAGCCTTCTTTGTACATCATCTCATTTACTCTCTTTCTTTCTCTTTAATAAAGTTTCTCAAAAAATGTATCGACAGGGGTGTATTGGTGCTTTTTTTTATGAACGTGTATCGGTGCTTTGAACCATGCGCTTTTTGTTTTTTTAGGTGCCTGATACACCTGTTTACAGGTCTTTTTGGGAACCCTTTCTTTTTTAAATAATATATATATGTGTATATATATATAAGCAGTCTTAAAACTGAAATTTGAAAAAAAAAAAGGTGTGTGGTTCAAAGTGCCAATACACAGGTGTATCGATAATTTGAACCATGCTTGAAAGGCAAACCTGAAATTCTTCCGGGAGTGCTTCTGAGACTGCAAGAGTGTAGCAACCTGGAACAAATCTCCCTACAAAAGTTCAAATAAGAACTCAAGTTTAATAATCTAGATAATTGCAACAAGTTCAAATCCAATTCCTAAAGAATTAAAAGGCAATTCATAGCAATGCAAAAAAGTACTGAGCTTCAAATGCAAAATTGTCATCTGCCATCATCAAAAGATAAATATTAAAAAATATACCAACCATAATTCCCAGTTTATGCCAAATCAAAAGGACCTAAAAAGATCCTAGGAGATCATTTAAAGGCCATAAGGGTATAAATCAAATTACATTCAACTCAACTAAAAAAGATGTAGAACGGAAGCTTCTCATGATGTGATGAAACAACTGTTGAATCCTGAATCCTACCCTGGTGATCATACTCATAACTCACATGGTTGAGAAAGATGCCAGAAGATAGAGACATACTCACCAATAAAATTCTTTAAGGGCTTGAATAGGAAGGCAGTCAGAGACCCAAGGTTAGTGAACAACTAACAAGCTCATGGCATACTCACTGAACTGAAGTTTAATATGCAATAGGGATGAGTCTGACCATAGACTGAATGAAGGTTCTATAGATATTGGAAGGGGTTAGTTGTTTGTAGAAGCCTAGAAGGATACTCAGTTGTATGATGTGTACAGGACTACTAGTATTTTTAGAGCATGTGTCAGGTTTGAAGTTCCAATTTTTAATTGAATAAAGAAAAGAACTCCCCTTAAATGGGGGAGAAGATGATATGCAATAAGGAACAGGTTTCTCTCATGTAATGAGCCAGGACTCAGTGGCCCATATCAATCATGTTAACCCTACCTATCACAATACATGCATCACCTACACTGATATTGATTACTACCACAACTTGTCTCTCAAAACCAGTCTTGTCAATGTGGTAAAGCAATGGTTATTGATCACTCAATTGGACCTCTCTAGGTGATGACATGACTAGTTGGTGCCTAGCATTGACTAGTCGGCTGTAAAAAGATACATAATGAATTTATGATATTGATGCAATCTTGTATATAATAAACTTCAAAAATTCAAATATACAGCAAAAGAACGATAAGAAACGTATAGTCTACAATCTTCATTTTGCAATATATATATATATATATATACTGCGAAGAAAGATTTCATTAAATTAGAATGAAAGTACAAGAGGAAGAGGTAAGCAGTTAGCTCTCTTAACTCTCCCAAGAAAACAGTGAAAAAACAGAAAAATTACAAGTGAAACCAGAACAAAGCTGCCCTATTGACCCCTTGTTTAGCTAACCCATCAGCAAAGGTGTTGGCAGTTCTTTTAATCCATAAAAATTGAACTTCCATGCCCTGAGTCAGATATATGAATTTTTTCTTTTCATTATTGTAAGCGCACGGTCCATTCTGCTTCTCCTTCAACCATCCCACCACCAGTTTGGAAGCCCCTTCTATTATCAGTTTGTTAATGCTCAGCTCCTTGGCTCTTTGTACACCTTCTAAAGCTGCAAGAATCTCAGGCCTAAGGGAGCCGCTAACTCCAATTGGTTCTGAGAATAGAGCAATTAGATTCCCTTCCTCATTCCTTATCACTACCCCAATGCCCAAACCCCGAAGGACCTGGATTTCCAGCACTATTTTCATCAATGTTTAGCTTGAAAAAAGCCATTGGGAGGAGGGATCCAAGAAAGGAATGAAGACTCTTTAACTGGGTGAAGCAGAAACTGCTCTCCAACATTTTAACAGACCATCCATCGAGAAGTTTTGAAAGAGTTCCAAAGTTCCCAGCCATTGTGCCACTGTGGTAAAGATCACCTCTAAAATAGTTTCTTTACTTCTCTCCTTGTCTAAAAATAATCTTGAATTCCTTTCCTCCTAGATGGTCCAGATAATGGCAGCACTTCCACCCAAACAAAGAATAAAACCATTCCCTAGGTTTGGCAAAAGTTTTTGTGCCAGCTGCAAACCTGATACAACCCTCCCCCTTTATCCAGACTTGGGAGTTGGGACCGGTAGTGTAAGACAAGCTCACACTGGCGGATAAGGCACAATCATCTCCTAGGGCACTATGTGGGTGATCTCATATGCATCATTCCTTGATTTATCCATTACATTAGATTAAGCAGCGACATCTGATACACTAATACTCCTAACTGTCATGCCATATATTTTCTGAATTCAAAATTCCAAACATTTGTGTTACTTAAGTTACAAAATGTCTTCCAATGCACAACAAGATGTAGTCTATTACACAAGTACTATATGATAGAATTAATGGGTAATAGCCAGAACCTTTTTTGCAACAGCATCATTTCTAATTTATACATATGAAATGTATTTTGCTAGATTGATTTTAGTATAATCTCAGGGATTACTTAAAAGAAACATAAATAAAATGATCAAAAGTCACTGAATTGAATATTCTATAGTTAACCTAAACCAAGAAGAGATCAATTCTTGTGCAGGGTAATTAGGTTGTCTGTGGAGTGAGTGGCCTTTAAAATATCTAGGTCTCCCTCTAGGTGCAAACCCAAAAAGCTTAGGTTTCTAGGAACCAGTGATAGAGAGGTTTGAAAAGAAGCTGGCAGCATGAAAGAGAAATTATATCTCCTTGGGGGGAAGGATTACTCTTATCAGAGCCACCTTAGCAAATCTTCTAGTTTACTATCTCTCGGTGTTTAGTATGCCTCAAGCTATTGGGAAGAAATTAGAGAAGATAATGAGGGAATTTCTGTGGAAACCTGTGGAAACCTGATGAGAAGAAGAGAGATCATTTAGTTAGATGGGAAGTAGTGACTAGAAGGAAGGATTTGGGAGGGCTAGGCATCGGAAGACTTAAGGAGAGGAATGAAGCTCTCTTGGGCAAGTGGTTATGGAGATTCCCAAGTGAGACAGATAGGCTGTGGCACAAAGTGGTAACCAGAATTCATGGGTTCTTAGAGAATGGATGGGATGCTGGAGTTTCCAGTAGGGCTTCGAGCTTGTCACCTTGGAAGGCAATTCACAAAATTCTCCCCCCTCATTTCTTAGTCACATCAGATTTGATCTTAATTCAAGTAATAAAATCAAATTCTGGGAAGATATTTGGGTGGGGGATTCTCCTTTAAAAACCCTCTTTCCCTCCATTTTTTCTCTTTCATCCCTCAAGGGTAGACCTATTGCTGATTTTCTTGCACCCTCCCCACCCTTGTCTGGTCCGACTTGGAACCTGGGACTTCGCAGAAATGTTTGGAACTCAGAACTGGAGTCTTTGTCTTCTCTACTTCAGGTGCTTGATGGGGTGTGGCTTGACACTTCTAAACAAGACACTAGACTTCGGTCTCCCCATCCACCAGGTGCTTTCAGTTGTGCCTCTTTTTTCAAGTCTTTGTCTTCTCCTACCCAACCCGGGGAACCCTTCCCTTTACAAGAAGCTTGGTGTCGACCTATCCCTCACAAGGTGGGTGCTTTCTGTTGGGAAGTATATCATAGTGCAATTAACACTAGTGATCTGTTGCAGAGGAAAAGACCTGGCTGGTGTCTTTCACCAAATTGGTGCTATTTATGCAAGTCAAATGGTGAGAATGCTTTTCATATTCCTGCCCTCTTGCTAGCAGAAGAGGGAAAATATTGTGGAGATGCACAAGGGCAGCAATATTATGGGTAATATGGGAGGAAAGAAATCAGAGATTATTTGAAGACAAGGAAAGATGCAAGGCAGAAGTGATAGAAAGTGTTATGATGAAGGTGATCTCATGGGTGAAAACACTGAACTTATTTTCAAATTTTATAGTGGATGATATTATCAGAAATTGGAGGATAGTTGCTTCTTCTTCCTCGGCTAAAAGGAAGATCCTGAAGGAATGGGTGCCCCTGAACCAGGATTTGTCAAATTAAATTTTGATGGCAGCAGTTTCGGAAACCTAGGAAGATCTGGAACCAGAGAGGTTATAAGAAATGAAAGAGGAGATGTGTTGGGGATTTATTCGGGTCCTATTGGAATGGGTAATTCCATTACAGCTGAACTGAAGGCAATGGTATATGGGATACAAAAAGCTAAGGAGATGGGGGTGGAAAGAATGGTTGTGGAAGGGGACTCCAAAGTTATTATCAGTTGGCTAAAACAGCATGACAACATACCCTGGATATTCAGAAATGACATCAAGAAGATTAAAAGTTTATCCAAGGATATGCAACTATCAATTCAGTGGACCCATAGAACTGCAAATGGATTTGCAGATCAGCTAACCAAACAAGGGGTGAACAGGGATTACTGCTTCTGGGCCCAATTGTAAAAGTGAAAATAAATATGTTAGTGGATGCACTGTAGTGGGGTAGCAGAGGCTACCCATAAACTATATCCCCTGTAATTTCTCTACATTAATAAAATTTCATTTTACTGATAAAAAAATATATTCTATAGTTTTTTTCTTGGTACAATAGTGAAATATAGAATTGTACAAATGAAAATAAGAATAAAATAAGTGATACACCTAAAAACTTACCAATTCGCAGCCAACGAGCAGCCCAGCTTCTACTTGGATCCATGACTGAAATTATTCTATAAAAAGAATACAAAAAAGAGACTATCTTTAAACTGTAGATCTCAATTATCTCTAATTGGAATATTTCTGAATAATGCAGCTCTAATCTGTTTATGGGTATAACGTTAATCAAATTTTCTCCAGTTCAAGATAAACAAACATGACAATAAGAGATGACAAACAACAGAACCATGAAAGCTACCAAAAAGAAAATAAAGTTTTCATGTTATCCAATGGCATAGTGAAATCAACCTGAACTAAGGGAAGATAAATGCACCATTATTTTCTTTCCACAAAGTGAGTATCATTTGAGTTTCAAAGTGTAGCTAGATACCCCTTCTACATTTTTAATATTTAATTAACAACCATATCCATAGGCATTTAAACGAAGTTAAATTCTATTAAGAAAGCAGAAATGATGAAATAATCAGGTAATCAACAGGATAAAACATACCCAGTAAAATTAGGAGTTGTGCAATCCACCACACGTTCGTGATCTTTGTCCATGTTAAAGAAGGGGCAATTTTCGCAGCCTGATTCTCTAAACTATGTGCTCACCACCAAAAGAACACGTCAACATGCCAAAAATATGGAAAATGAGAAACAAACTTTAGGCAAATAAAGCAAACAAAGCTAAAAGATAGAGCATTTTTTTAGATACTATCTATCGATTCATACTGTCGATCAAAGAAAAAAGAAAAAGAAAATCGCTTCCAGGTCATTCACTGCAGAATACGAGTGAAAAAGTTAAAGGAATGAAAACAAACGAGTGGAAATAAGACTTTTCGATAATGCTCGGCAATTACTAGATTTAAGGAAGAACTTAAGCTCCGTGAACTAACCCAGACAAGGAGGAAGAATAAATGAACCCTAACCCTAGAAACAAGAAATATAAAGCATCAACAGTAAGAGAGTAAGAGAAGAAAATAAACCTTGGATAAGACGACTACCTGATCATAAGTTTTAACGAGTCTGCAACGAAGGCAAGCCCTGAGCTCGTGGCCGAAGCTAGTCGGAATCTGCGCAACGCTTCCCATTTTCAGAGGATAGATACCTTTGAAACCTCGAAATAGGGATGGCAACGGCGCAGGTTTAGTAAATTCAGACCCTAACCGCCTCCCTAACCCTCCGAAGTCCCAACCAACCCGTACCCGCCCCAAAACGCAAAAAATTCTACCCGTACATGAAAACGCAAAACCCTCCCTCATCCAACCTCTCCACATTCGAAGGGTTAAGGCGGATTTAAAACTCGAATCTAATTTTTTATTACTTTTTATTATATATAAATAAATAAATAAATTCTTTAATTATTTGATTTAGATATATAAAAAATGCATAAATTATCAATCATCTTTTCCGTAAAATTCAAAATATTATTAATTCAACACTTAATACATAAACTTTATATGCTTTCCAATAATATATGAGTTGGAGGTCGGGTTTAGCCTAATATTGTATCCAATTGTAGAATCCTAAAACTTGTCCCCATCCTTCAAACAAAAAAAAACCGCCCCATCGCATAGAGTAGGGGCAAATACCCACCGGGTATATGATAGAAATTGCTATCCCTATGTTGAAAGGACCTCCCTAAAAAAAGTAAAATATAAAAACTTCCCTTGAGATTTTTGACAATCATAAAAACTTTCCCTATGATTTCATTTTCATAAAAACCTCCCTTTTATTATTGGAAAAACCTGAAGTTATCTCATATTTTTTATTGTCATGGACATAAAATGTCGGTCTAATGCTTTTTTTTTTATTTTAAACAAAAACAAACTTCATTCATCCATCAAAAAGTTCATACATGATGGTCCAGGTTCTGTAGTTTGGATATTACATATACAGGCAGTATAATCTAATTCATGAGCAGCTTTATTATAAGTTCTATTTATATATTAAAATTTAAAAAAAAAAGGAAAATGATGGTTCAGCCCAAGGTCAGAATTCATAGGTCTAAAGTATAGTCGAGGTAAGTGCCAGTTTGGAATTGATGTCAATTCACGGACAGGTATTAGTGCATAGAGTGAGAATAATTGACCTTTTGAAATGTTGTATATATCTGCAGTGTAAATCAAAATTCTGCAATGAACCTATCCGTACTACCCAAAAAAAAAAAAAAGAAAAAGAAATAACTTCAAAATATCCTCCTTTCGGTGCAGTATTTGTATTTGCTAATCCGCTCCTTCAATGATGCTCTCACGATCTCTTGATGATCAGTCAAAATAGTCAGATTTATAATTTTATATTTCAAAATAATTGCTTTCCTAAGGCCATATATTGCTGCCCACACCATTCTGCTTGTGTACTTGATGAATCCTTCTTCAATTATTGGATTAAATGACCCATCCACATAGATGTAAACCTCCGTTTCTCTTTGTTGTGAGAAAGCCTCTTTGTCCATCTTGCTTGTGCCCTGTATAATCTATGTAGTCATCAGATTTTGCCACCACTTCACTATGATCTAGAATATTATATTTGTGATTTTTTTCATTTTGCATTCTCATATCAATTAGGGGTGTAAATAGGTCGAATTTAATTTGAATCAGGTAAAATTTGAATTCGAATCCGATTACAAAATTTGACATCCGATGGATATTGAAAATTAATATTCGAATTCGATTAAATATTTGAATATTCAATTCGACTCGAAATCAATTAATTAATTATTTTAGGTGATTAATAAATATTTTATTTATATAAAGTATATAAATATATACATTATTTATATAACTTAATTATTATATAAAATATTTAAACATTTTATATATTATATATAAGAATTAAATAATCAATCGAATTCGGATATTTATCAAATTGAATCAGGTCATATCCGAATTCGAATCCAATTAGCTATTTGGTATTAATAGGATATCCAAATTTGACCGATTAGATATTCGAATTATCTGAATTCAATTCGATTATGTCGAATCTTGAATTTGAAACGAGATTATTGAATACCCTTGACACACATAATATCAATCTGAATAATATAAAAAAAAAATTGCAATGTGATTTTGTTTGATATCTAGAGGCTGCGATTTTGTTTTGGTGTTTACCATTTCAAGAAAAAATTATATAGGCTCCTACTTCAAGCTCAACTAGATTTTATTTTGGCCTAAGGCGTTAGATTTTCAAAAATACCATTTATTCTTACACCTATCAATTTACATGAAAAAAATACTAAATACTCGCAAAAGAAACTTGCAATTTTAAGTAAAAAAGATCTCCAAGTTATATTGAAAATAATAAAATTATTTACTCTATAAAAACGTTAGGTCTACTGAAGTTTAGAAGGGGAAATTTGGCCTTTTAAATTATATTGAAAGATTCCCTAATAAGTTGTAAGGGTAATCTCATAGATTTGAAATCTTCCTTGTTGGAATAAAGATGGAAGGGAGATAACTACAAGTTTTTGGTAAACTATATGGGTGGTTTTTATAAAAGTGAAACTTCAAATGAGGATTTTATGATTATTAGAAATTTTAGGGGAGGTTTTTATATTTTATCCAAAAAATTAGAGGGATATTGCAATTTTCAATAGAAGGGAAGCTCTTCACTTTAGATAAATTTGGAGGGAGATATGGATAGGCTTGGCTCAACCTCAACCCAAAACCAACCCAACCTAACCTATTTACAACCGACATTTGCTACAATAGTGTCATAGCCCTATGCTCAAACAACTAAATTGGAGACCTTGATTTGTTGCCATGGCCCCACCTTGAATTAAATGAAGTGATTTCCTGGTGGGGCCACTGCAGTACTGTCGATACAAATTTCGTGTATTTCAATTAGCACAAAATATAAAGACAAATTACAAAAATAATTTGTAACAAAAAAGTATAAGGGAGTTGAACTCTCATTGATTTCTGCTCGATAATATGAGCAACCTCTAATTAATGGTCAAATTTGGTGAAGACGAGGGCCTTTGGTGTGTTTCTCGTACTTCTTGAAGTGTTGATGTAAATTTCCTTATTTCTGGTGCTTTGGGAGATTTGATGTAGATTTCTTCACTCTGGGCTTTGCACTTGATCGATTATGAATGATGGTTCTTTAAGAAGGGCCATTTTGTAGTGGCTTGATTTTCTTGGGAGAGCTTGAATTCAAGTGTGTTGTTGAGAATGAAGAAACTTTTCCCTTCTTTCTTCTCTCTTGATCATGCAATTGCTGGAGTTTGCAGTAGCTTGTGGTTATTTGCAATCTTCAGTATTGGTGTTTAAGAGCTTCTTGTAGTGTAATTGTTGAAAAAGATGAAAAATGACCCTTTCTCTTCCTAGGCAAGGCTATTTTTAGCCAAGGATCAAGCCACCTCAGCCCACTTTACTGACCAATCTAATATGAATGGGGTGTTGGGTTAGAAATAACTCTGATACATGCACCATTGTATGGGAGTTAGTGGTCTTGCCAATGGGACCACCCTATTACAATAGGATGTTGACCATATTGGACTTAGTACAATTGAATCCTTCCACTAAGTCATATTTATGTACACTAGGGCCTTGGGCCCATGGAGGTCCATCTTACTTCAAACGATGGATTCATTTGCAAATGTTGGTTGGCATGGATTGTTTTTCTTAGCAGTTCTTTGAATGATCTTCTTTCTTCTTTGTCTCTTTGAATGGATATCATTTAAATGCTTTTTGTCCATTTATGTCTCTAAATATTAAGCAATATTGGTGATATTGTTGTAAACACCCATCTAGTTTTACTATTTTATAAATAAATTAATGATTTCAAAGTTATTGATACTTTTTTGGGGGTGGGTTACTCCATCGGACATTGATTTTTTATTGTTAAATATTAAATTTCAAATTAAATGATATTGTAGTTGCCCCTTAGTTTAGGGTCATTATCTAGATAAAACATGGTAAAACTCTTAAATCAAATAAAGAGCCTACCCTAAATGTCTATTATAAATAATTAACAAAATGAAAAAATTTCAAATTAAACCAAATAATACTTGCTGGAAATTATTGAATTAAGTAAATAATAATAACAATCAATTATTTATAGAAATAAATAATAATAATAATAATAATCATTAAGTAAATAATAAAAAAGAAATAACAACCATTAATTATCGTTAATGTTTATTCAAAGCATGCCCCATAATAATTACCGAATACAACAATTAAACCTTAAATAAGAATCAATATTTATTCATAGTCATTAAAATTGTTAAGCCAAATCATTAATGTTTATCCTTAAATGAAAATTATGAAGTAACAAATCTATTATATAATAATTATACTTGGCTGGAAAAATTTATTTAAATAATTATAGATTTAATTAATATTATTACTATATAACAAAAAATTTAAATTAAATACTTTACCTTCTGATGAAATACGGTTTTGTATATGTTATGTTTTATCATTCTAATGAAATACTTTACCTTCTATCACAAAAAAAAAAAATGCAATTATTGATTAAAAAAAGTAGAAGAATATGATGTTTGTGCATATTTTTCCATGGACATGTGATTTGTGTCCAATAATCATTTTTCTGACACAATTTCTAGGGCTCATCAGTCACGGCTGTATAGATTGATCATCTCTGCACATCGATGCCAAATTATCACTTGTTCCCCAAAAGATTTGCTCCCTATTTATCCCTTTTCTAGGAAGACAATCAGCTAAACGCCTACACCATTTGCCAATCTCAGATTCCAAGTTAATCTTCTATTTAAAATTCTTGAAAACTGCCTGATTTCCTTCATATTTTATCTAAACCACCATGAGCCAGGTTTGTTATTTCATCCACGTTCTTATAGTCCTGGATCACCTTCTACTTGGAGATTTGTGATGCAGAGTGACCTGCAGTATCTTATTCCATAAAATATTGCAATCAAGCCTTCCAGTTGATGCCAACATTATTCGCCATTAATCTGTTATTAGCAGCTGCAAGTTCTATATTAATTATCAGTTTAGGGGCCATCTGGAAACAACTAGTGTGGCTGAACTGAATTACTTATTGCTTTGTGTTTTAGTTGATAAAGAAATTGAATAAGTATTGGAGGACATACTATTCAATGCAGTTTTAGCTTCAGCTGTTAAGGAGTTTGTAGCCTCCTTAATAACTTATTCACTACAAGACAAAACAATAAGCAATTCAGCTCCAGCTGTTAAGGAGTTTATAGCCTCCTTAATAACTCAAACCATTAGCTATACTGAAACTTTTTTGCGCAATTCTAAGTCTATTACTACTAATTTTATGATAAAACAACAAGCTACTATATATAACATGGACATCCTCATCCTCATGTGTGATGACTTTGTTCAACTTTGATTTAGATAGACATACAGACAGATAGATAGAGAGAGGGAGAGGACAATTGGGGCTCGCCAAATCAAGAAACCAAAAAAAAATAAAATAGATAAAGAAGAGGGAAGGGAGGAACTCACCGGAGATGACGCCAGAGTAGAGGCAGGAGCTGAGACTACGTATGGCTCGTTATTGACACCTTAATAACTCAACCTAACACGAACAGCCAAAACAGGTGTGTTTTTGAATGGAAAACTTGTTAGATTTGGGTTGGCAATGTTAGGTTTTGATGGTTTGGGTGTATCTCCAAGAGAGGACCAATTGAGGTTGAAAGATATTTTGGCGTCGTTCCACTGCAGGTAAATAGAGGTGGAAATTGCTCATTAAGATTGTGATTCCCGTTGACCAACAATCTCATGTTCCTTTTCAGTTGAAGGTATGTTTCTTTCTTGGGTGATATCCAATGGATAACTTTACTACCTATGGAAAAGCTAACAAAACGTTATGGGACAAAATTATCTCTTCAAATAATGACATAACGTTGTTCTTCATGGCATGCGTTGCACAACACACATCGCACGACACACACTTTTCACACACTGCACAGCAAACTGCACAACGCATACTACACAACACACACCGCACAACATGCATCACCCAACCAACCTCTAACGGTTGGACCATCTGCACACTGACTTGACTAACCCATAACGACCAGAGCCTACAATGCATAGCCACGCGCTAACTCAGCAATACATAGCCAACCAAGCCAACTGACTCGACTGATGACGGCCAGAGCCCAAAGCGGGAAGAACGCCCCTGCCTCCTAAGGCTAGAGGGCAGTCATCGAACTCTGCACACAAGCAATCAGATCAAAGCTAGTTAAGGAACAACTAGCACACGAAGAGCACAAGGCTCCCCAAGACCAAGTGGCACTGAGCATCCCCAAGTGATGAGAGCTCGAAATCACTTCGACTAGCGAAAGCCGAAGACTGAAGATCTCAGCTACCCTAGACCTCAACCAAGATTAGACTGAGGCTTACAATTGAGTATGACAAAACAAAAGAGAGTGGAATACACAGCTAGGAACAAAAAGTGCCTTTTTCATTAATTAAGAAAATAACTACAAGTGTAAAGGTTTGGCATACCGAGCCATGTACATCATCAACAACAAAAAAAAAGGGAACAAACACCAAAAGCAAGTCAGCAACAACGGTGGTAGCCAAACACCTTACTCCTCGGCAGGAAGCTCCTCGGCCTCCTTGGGCACTTCGGCGGCAGCGGTGTTGCCCTCGGTAGATATAACGAGATCATACGGGCCTAAACCATGTATGACTTCGGCAGCATTAGAGAGCCGACATGCAACCTTGTCGCAGAAAAGGTAGAATCCCCCCTCCCAGGAGCGCAAGGCAAAATCATCCATCTTGTGTTGGTGCTCCTGCGAAGCCTTGAACATGGTGATCGCCTCCTCTCCTGCCCAGGCCACCCTCTTGTTGGCCTCCTTCTTCAATGCCTCCCATGCCCCCTTCATGCGGGAGATGCGGTCCTCGATGCCACACCTCAACTGATTATTCTTAGCCTCGATCTTAACCAACCAAGCCCTTGCAGCCTCAAGCTCAGTTGACCGAGTCCTTGAGCACTCCACCTCGGCTTGCCCTGCCTCGTAAAGGTGCCACACCATCCGAAAGCGCTCGACTACAGCCATCATCGAGCAAGCACTCTGCAAAAAGGAATCAATCGTCAACATAGTAGAGGTAACCGACCAAACTAGGAATGACTAAGAAGTAAGAAGACTTACCGCTGTGACCTGGCACAAAATTGCGCTTTCCAGAACACCGCTCGAAGACCTGACTAGTTCATGCCTGATGGCTAGAGTTAGTAGACCCTGAAGCAGCTGCTCTGGGACGCCCTTTGTCTCCATCCCATCCTCAAGCCGAATGTTCCACTATGGCACGTAAACAATGAGATTGTCGCTCTCTAGCGCATTGCCTCGTAATGAAGGAGAGTGGGTGGCCTGAGCACCCTCCTCAGGGTCAACCACCATTACCTCCTTGTTAGCCTGCCTTGACCTCTTCAGTTGCCAAGGAGTGTGTTCTGTGGACCTCGTCTACATCTCTTCATTTCGAGGCTGAGCCCCTTGAGCCATTACAGCTTGCACCCTATCTACTGCGGCCCCCATACGGCGAGAGATCTCGCAAGTAGACATCTCGATACCTGTGCAAAACAACACATCAACACTGAGTAAAAGAGTTCGGGACAAGGAGAAATTGAAGGTGTCAACACAACAAACAAATCGACCGCCTCACTCATTAGCTTGACACTGATCAATTTCGAGAAGGACATGTATTCCATCACATCGACCTCCTCGGTCATCCCCACCGATGCCCTCTCTTCCTCGATAAGCTAGGCCAAGTCAGGTGCTTTAACTTTTGTCCTCAGCTTCTGGAGCTCGACCGGTAGAGGCGAGCCTCCAGGGCAACGCACGAAGGCCAATAAAAAACTTAAAAGGGTTTGGCATTAATTGGACAGGCTGTACCTGATACCACCTGAACACCTCGATGAGTCCCTCACACAGCGGAAATCTCAACCCGACTATCAAGTTGTGCTTGTACACACAAAGCTCGCCTGGTCGAGCATCTGTGAGCCTTTTACCAGCTCTCGGGCACCTTAAGTTTGTATCCCTCGGGAATACAGTACAAGGCTTGGATCTGAGCTATGTCCCCGAGTGTCAGACAACATGGCATGGTCTCGAATCAACAACCAGCACGTGGAGTAAGGTCGACCTCCCTAGTTGACGGCCTCTCCTCGGCCTCAGTGACCCGCTCAGGATCAACTACCACAAACTCCTCGGCTCGGCTCCCTAATTGTCAGCCTCATGGGTATTGAACACAGCAGCCTCGACAAGAGACCTCGGCTCGAACTTAAGACAAGATGAAAAGGAAGCATAAGAAGAAGTGGAGGAAGGGGAAGAATGGGAAGAATCAGAAGACAAGGAAGACATCTTACCGAACTTTGATGTTTTTGATCGCAGAATTAAAGCAACATCAAACCGAAGACTACCTCTTGACGAGCTTTAAGAGCACCTCCTTCACAAATGACAAAGTAAAAATGCTCTTCACCCCCTTTTATAGGGCCTTCGACAATCTAGATCAAACGCCGCCCTCTGACATCTCGGGAAGATGAAACGATGCCACTGCCCTTCACACACGTGTAGCCTCGGGAAGTGAAATAGTGCCTCTACCAACCCATCTCAGAAACGGTATTGGCCTCGAGCTGACTGGTTCTCCTAGAAAACCGATTCAACCCCAAGTCGATCAACCCAGATAACACACTCAACCAGACTTCAAATTCAAGTTCCTCAGCCGAGAACTAGAGAGCTCTTCCATGCCACACCGTGACTGAGCACTACACTCCTCGACTTCGAAACTAGGGGAGTGGTGTTTAGGTTTTGGTTTCAGTGGCCTTGGATGCCACATGTCACCTCCATGGCTGCTTTATCACTTCGGCCACATTGACACCACGTCATCAGATAAGCGCGACAAAGACAAGGAGAGCATTGTACGAATAAAGAGGATAGCTCCACTGGGGATTAGGTCTTATCCCGAAGACCTCGGTGGACAACGTCATCCCAACAACCCTGGAAACCTCATTTGAATTAGACACAGATCTTCGGCTATAAGTAGGTAATCTCCGCTCAAGGTAAGGGACTTTTGACTTCTTGCATCCATATCGTTACTCTGCTTGGACCAACAATGTTTTCTCAACTACTTGGCCGACCACCCATTCTCTTCACTAACTTGAGCGTTGAAGTACCTACCCAGGGGATAACTCCTCAGGCCTCTAACCACTTTCTTGGCTTCAAATCTTGGAGTGCGGCTTCGTCCTTCCACCTCAGCTCTACCCAGTTAGCAGGACTATCTGGCTGCAGCCTCGGTTCAAGCAACACCTTGGATCGAGTAGCATCAAAAACATTTTTGGATTAAATAATAACATGGGTGAGAGATTTAATGGAGAGGGAAAATGTTACAAGCATTTACTATTGGTGCCTAGCCAATGACCATATTTAGAGTTGGTCTTGACCCAACCCATTTGATTTATACCTTTGGTTTATCAAAGAGGGTCAATAGGGGTTCAAAGATTAAGAGAAAATAAGGGAGGGAGATGGTACTTCTTATATTTTTAATGATCAAAGAAGATCATTTTTATTGCCACTTCTTATATTTTTAATAATTTAATTTATAGGGTAAAATACAAAAATCTCCCTCGAAATTTCTGACAATCATAAAAACCTCCCCTCTAATTTTACTTTAATAAAAAACTCCCCTAGGCTTTTAAAGAATTTGACAAAAACCTCCCTTCCGTTACTGACCCAAACGAAAAACGTTAAACAGGTGAACAATTTTTTCAAAATGTCCATTTTACCCTTTTGTAAATTAGTTTATATACTTTTACTAAAATACCCCCATTTGAAAATCGACCAAAAAAACTCCCTTCGGCCTATTTATACTTTTCTAATCCCTAAACTCAACTATACGAAGAATGCAACTCTTTGATCTTTCATCTGAACTATATCGGTTCAATAAAAGAGTAATCCTTGTCATTCTCTTCCTCCTTTTTCAATGTCCCTTTAAACTCCATCGACTCAAGAAGAGGTAGTCGTTGACTCCTTCACCACTCTCTCTCTCTCTCTCTCTCTCTCTCTCTCTCTATCTATCTATCTATCTATCTATATATATATCACTAGCATGGTCTCTCTGTTGAACAAAACATGGCGAAAGCTTCATTGAAGTCTACTCCAAGAGCAAGAAAGAGGGGTCGAAGTGGAGAAAAGTACTCTGAAACATGCCAAGGATGGAAGCACTTTCACTAGATGCTAAGGTTCATCTTTTCAATCAGTAGTTCATCTATTATTTAGTTGTTCTATTCGTCTAAGATTTTTGGGCTTTTAAAAGGTCTATTTGTTAAGCCTTGCGATTTGTTTCTATGCATCTTCATCTGTTGTTTCTCGATTTCTAGGAGGAAGTATGTGTAGTATTTTGATTCCATGAGGATTTGTTTCTAATGTCGCTAAATTGTTACTATCACTACTCAAGTATTGGGCTTAAGGTAGCATCTTAATTTTTACTAGTTAATGAGGGGAGTTGGGTTTCTATTGATTTGCAATGAAGAATATAACAAGGATGTCCTCGTGGTGCTTATCGATATGCATAGTTGTAGCCTTAATTCTAAGATCAAGATGAATTTGGGTACTTCCACGCTTATTTTCTTTTCCCCACTAACACATTGAATTATTTGCTTTTGATAATTCTCATTTTGATGTCATAATATTAATAACATTATTGTAAATGCTTGTTTATTATATCAGGAGCAAGGAAGCTCAAAGAGGGAAGAGGAAGCAGAAGCGGAAGCGGAAGTAGAAGAGTAGATTATAAGATATATTCGTAGAGGCCATTTTGAGTAACCTTAACGTATGGGTTGACTGCCACCTATAAATGCTTAAACCAGATGCGATCATTGGGTTTTGTTAGTGGAATCCATTTCATAATAGCAATCCAATTTCAACTCCACATCCCCTCTCTCTCTCTCTCTCTACAATGATTCAGTTGAACATGCCTATAAATGGGTTCTTCGGTGTCTTCGCAATTCTAATGGAATGATTGACTACTAATACAAGGAATGATGTAGTTCTTATTCTTGAATAGCATAAATAGTATTGAGTACAGAGCTAACTAAATTCACTATCAAATCCAATGGATTGCTTCCCTTGAAAAACAAACAAACAATAAGTGTAATAATGTATTCAATAAAAAAAATAAAGGATTTCAATTATTATGAAATAGAACTGTCTCTTAATCTAATCTAACAATGTTGATAGGGCATGAAAAAATGCCCATTGGCAGTTGGATCAACATTTCACTAACCCTACTCCTATAGGTTGTTTATCTTGCAAGGTGGCATGGGCTTGTCACATAAGCATTGGTTATGGGTGTAAGCAGCCACAGGGAAAATGTTGAATGGTCTCCCCTGTGGTATCCCTCCACAAAGTTTGCTTGCCCTGAAACTTGCATGCCTGAGACTCTATAGGCCTAGAAAGTTGTCTGGGATCTCGTCATTGAAAACATTGATGTCTTGCCACTAAGAGCATTGATGGACAAGTTGAGCCATTGCAACTTTGGTAACTGGCCTAAGCTTGCAGGGATGGTGCCCTTAATCTGGTTCGTTGTAACATCAAACCTTTCTAGTTCAATCAGGTTTGAGACTGAATCTGAGATTTGACCTGAAATTCTGTTGCTTTCCAAGTTCAGCAGTTTCAAACCTGAACCTTCACAGAACTTTGGAATCTCACCTGTGATTTGATTGTTTAAAATGTCTACAAGCTCCAGAAATCTGATTTTGTTAGTGTATAAAAGCGTTGATAGTGGCCCAGCCCATAGAGTTGATTTGAGTGGAGATCAATAGAGGAAAGCGCATATGAAATGTTCGATCTCAACTGGTTGTATACGAGCTTAATCTTCTGTAAACTTGACATGTTTACAAAGAAATTTGAAAACCCATCTTGAAGAAAGTTATTAGAGTGGTCAATAGAGTTCAAAGAAACCCCATTGTCCCAAGCATCGAATGTAGCTTCTTTGCCTGATTGGAGTAAGTTTTAGTGGTGAAAGAGTCAATGACTGCCTCTTCTTGAGTGGATGGAGTTAAGGGACATTGAAAGAGGAGGAATAAAATGACAAAGACTTTTCAGGATTACTCTTTTTCGGAACCAATAGAGTTTGGATTAAAGATCAAAGAGTTGCATTCCTCGTACGGTTGAGTTCAGGGATTAGAAAAGGATAAATATGTCGAAGGGCATTTTTTGGTCGATTTTCAAATGGGGTATTTTAGTAAAAGTATATTAACTAACTTACAAAAGGGTAAAATGGACATTTCAAAAAAAATGATGCACTGGTTTAATGTTTTCCATATGGAAAGGAGGTTTTGTCAAATTCTTTAAAAGTTTAGGGGAGATTTTTGTTAAAGTGAAATTAAAGGGGAGATTTTTGTAATTGTCAGAAACTTTAGGGGAGGTTTTTGCATTTTACCCTAATTTAGAAATAAATAACCACATGTTAAAAATGAGAGGAGGAGATCATAAGGAGTTCGAATCTGTTCCTCACAAAAAATGCCTCACGGCTCATTTTAATCATGCATTCGGAACATCTTTGAAATTGAAAATTTTTATTCATGGGGATATGTTCCCGATGCACGACTGAAACAAACTGTGAGGTCAATGTGAGGCATGCTCTATGAGGAGCAAATCTAAACTCGGTCATGAGAGGGAAATTTTGGTTAGGTTTAGGTTGGCAAATTTGGGTCTTGGCATCAGTTTGGGTCTATAGCTAGGGTCTACATCTAGGGTTGGTCTTAGGTTAGGCTTAAAATGGAACCAACCTATCTAATTTATACCCTTGCTCTATTAAGAGAGTCAAAATAAACTTAAGATGAAAGAATGGATTTAATGGGGGAAAGGAAAATGACTCGTGCAATGCACAAGCTGCTTTTTTAAAATGCATTTTTAAGTGGAAAAAATCAAGTAGTAGTGATTCGCGAAAATGTTAATATATTTCTAGTTCTTTACGTATAAAATAGTACAAAAATAATTTTCTTTCCCATTTTAGTTATCAAGCTTCAAACTCTATTCATTTTTATATAGCTTGTATATTATGAGTACATAAATCAACGGCTTAGCATGCCAGCCAATTGATGGTGACTTAGTTGATAAGTTCTCTATCTAGTTGTAGTAGAGACCTAGGATCAAATCCCGCTGCCACTAAGGTTGGGGGATGGCCTAGCCCCCTCCCCTCGCCCCCTGGTTTGTGTAGCCTTGTAAAGCCAAGAAATGTTCTTAGCAAGAGATCAATAACCAACTTAGAAAAAAAAAATTACCAAATTGCAAACAAAGATAACCAAAGGCTCACTAAATTTTATTGTTGAGCCAGAATAATCGATGGAAGCAATCAACACACACACAATTACCAAACTTTAGGAGACATTCCAGCAATGGTCAGGAAATTCAACGGGGGTTTCAGCAATTTACGCTATTATAAAGAACCAGGTCTAGACCCAATCATCGGTGTATAGGTCATGTTTGGGAGTGCTTAAGTTAAAAATAAGTGTTTAAAAACAAGTGCTTATTTGAATAAGCACCTATTTCCATTTGGCCCCCAAATGTGTTCAAGTGCTTATTTTTTTTTAAATAAATGCTTATTTTATATTAGGCATTTGGTAGCCTTTTTCTCTAATAAGCACTTAAATAAGTATTTATGACTATTTTGTCCTTCATATTCTTTCAAATTTTCAAAATATACTCTTTGAAAGTACTTTTACTAAATTACTTTCATAAAAGCACTTTTATGAAAGTACTTTCATGAAAGCACTTTTAAGAAAATACCCTTTCAAAAGCACTTTTACGAAAGTACTTTTATAAAAGTGATTCCATAAAAATATCTTTATAAAAGTACTTTTATAAAATTCAACTAGGGATAATATTATGAGTGGTATTTTAAAATTCAACTAGGGATAATTTTTGAAGAAAATAATCGAATAAGTGCTTATTGTATAAGCACTTAAGAAAAAGCTAGAGATTTGGTTTTAAAAAATAAGACCTTATTTTTAAAATAAACACTTATTTCGAGGTTATTCCGCAAATACCAATAAGTGCTTAATGGTCCGAATAAGCACTTATTTTTAAACACTCCCAAACATGGCCATAGTAAAGGAAGTGGGAAAAACTTTAACTGTTGTGGCCCAACAGCATATGCTGTTGAGAGAATTTCTGGGAATGCCACGTTACCATGAGAATGGATAAATTAGTGATTACAATCTTAATTTATTTTGAATAAAAACAAAAGGAAGTGGTGTCAATAAGAGGCCGCCAAACTGGACATGCTCACAAACACAAGACTGATAGAGTGTCGAACTGGCAAATCCAACTTCATGATGATATATTGTATCATAATCATGGATAGCTCTTATCATAATTCCATCATTTGTTGATATATCTTATCCTTGTAAGCTCTTTATGCTGTACATGTAAAACTCCCCTTTACAGTGTAAATAGAACACCCAAGTAATCGTAATCTTCACTAATGGGTTTATTCCAAATTCTGGTTGTCATTATATGATAAGAGATATCCATGATTATTATGATAAGGTGACGTGGCTATGGTATCTGCTAAAGACTCCTCTATATCGCTAAACCTATAAAAAGACAGTTAGACATGGTTGCCCAAGCTGATCCATAAATTCGTAATGGTTCCTTCATCATTACTACGTACACCTTGAATTACACCAATCTGCTTTGCTAGAAACAATCTAGCTAGTAGTTATCAAATCAAACTGCAAATCAAATGATATAAACCATAGATCAATTAAAATAGCTTATATTCATCATTCCATATTATATTCTCCTTATGCAGTAGAACAGACACATCATAGACTGCCCAAAACTTCCAAAACTGGAGGTTTGGCCTGAGATGAGAAAGTTGGAAAAATCATTTCTCGTACATAGATTATCAGAACTACTAGATACCCCCCATGATTCTAACCAGACAGCCACGCGGATCTCCATTAATCCTCTGAATAACAATATAAGAGAAAGGAGAAAGGAAAAACAATGAAAAGGATGCCCATCAAGGACTTAACTACAATAGAAGTGGTGGTCTCTAATAAAACCTATTAACCCATGGTGTATGAAGGGGATGGAAGGTTGATGACTGTGCTTTTGACCTTGGTCATGAAGTTAATACTGTTTGTGACTCCTTGTGACCCAATTCCACTATCTCTTACACCCTGCAAATAAACAACAATTAATCCAGTGAATCTCCATATGAAGAGTATAGTCACTGAAAATTTTAATGTTGAATTAGTTTCAGAGAGCCCATGTATACCTGGAAAGGAAAATGAACTGGCCCACGAGCTGGGGATGAATTGATTTGAACTGTTCCCGTCTCCATTGAATCACTAATCAAAACTGCCGTATTGATATCTCTTGTGAAGACACAACCCTGAGTTCAAATCATGTATAAGATGGAATTCTAGTTGTAATAGGACCAATTACAGTTACAAAAAGAAAAAAAGTTACATTTACTATCAAATATGGATGGTAACTAGTATCATATTGCAAGAATAATCTCTCTTATTTTGACAAGTCGTTAGATAACAAATGTTTTAACACCACTTTGCATCAAGCAGACCATAATGAAGTGCCAATAGATGTATTTGAGACCACGGTGCATTAGCACCACACATTAATGATTCAATCATGCTAATTAATTTCTATGAAACCCAACCCTTTGCAACCCTAATTTCAATAGGGGGCTAGATCCAGAGTTAATATGATAGCCTTCATTTGGGTTCAAGGATATTGGACAATTTCCTAGAAGGAAATTATGTTAAGTTGGGAGAAAACAATGATTCAATGTTTCCTCCAAGCTGAAGGGGACTATTCTGAAAATAGGGGAGGAAAAGAAGATGAAATCTTTACCTGCAATCCAAAATTGCTAGCATTGCAATGGTGAATTCCTTCCTTGACAGAGTTTACCCATATGACTGGCAAAACAGGACCAAATGGTTCCTCCCATGCAATCCTCATATCAGGTCGGACATTATCTAACAAGAGGAACCAGATGGGATTTCCTTCTCTCCTGTACTCTTGGCAAAATGTTGCTCCTTTCTGCTTGGCATCCATTACCAGCCCTTCAATGAAGTTCGCAGATGATTCTGAGACAACTGGTGTAATATCACAGTCATCCTCTGGTGCTCCAACAGTCAGTTTTGCTACTCTTACTTTGACTTTGTTGACAAGAGCATTAGCTACAGGCTCCATCACCAAGACAACATTGACAGCTGTGCATCTTTGGCCATTGTAACAAAAGAAAATAGAATGCATTCCAGATGTATTTGTCAAATGAATTTGCTAAGATGAAAAGCTAAACCATTCAATGACAAGTTTAGAGGTTCTCTGAATCCTCATACCTGTAAGAGAAGCCTCCTTTTATGATGTTTGCTGAAACTAAATCCAAATCAGCATCTTCAAGCACAATGCATGCATCTTTTCCCCCCAGTTCCATCTGAAGAGGGACCATGCCCACTTTCTTTGATATTGCTATTCCAGTGTCTCCATCAGTGAAGCTACACACCAAACATGCTTGCGAGGCAGGATAAACTGAGTATATTTCAGAAAAGAAGTAAGCACCAACTTATGGAGTATTGATGGCCTCAAGGTAAGAAATATAACCTTATACAATTCACCGCAGGATGCATTGTGAGAAAGTAACCAATTTCAGAACCTTTTCCAATAACACAACTGATAAGACCTTTGGGGAAACCTGCCAAGTGACAAAGGATTTTCACCATTTAAGTGGGAGAACCTTGAAACATAGTTAAAGAGTTGTAGCCATTTTAGAAGGGGAATTTGAAATATGTGCATGTACTACCTAGACAATTAGACAACCTCATTATTAGAGTAAATGAAATTTTTAGTAGAATACCTGAGTTGGAGGCTTGAGAACCAGAGAGTTTCCAGCAATCAGGGCAGGAGCAATTTTTGAGACTGCCAAGTTAATAGGATAGTTGAAAGGTGGGATTGCTAATACAAACCCAAGTGGAATCTGCAGTTAAATGCACAATTGAAATTCTTAACCCATTCCAGAAGTATGGACAAGAAATAAATAAAGAAGACTTTCATTGATTTGGCTGCCACTATAAGTTTGGCGCATGCTTTTTTAGTAGCAGCCATGAACTTCTTCGACGGAAGTCACGGTTGCCGCTAAAAGTATATTTTTCAAATAACCTATTTTTTTATTTTTTTTCTAATTTTCTTCAAATTACCTATTTTTTCTAAATTCATTTAAATCGAAATAAAACACACAAAAAAACATCAATTACAAATAAAATTTAAAAAACCATTCTCCATTCAAAATATTTGAATCACAAATACATTTTAATTTCAATTTGATAAATTCTTGGTTTGTACAAGATTTCAATAGGGTCTGAACCAAACTCTCTTCATCCACCCCTCGTGTTTCCAACCACTTGTACTAATCGTACCGTCTAACTCGCTCACGGAGCTCTTGTGGCAGCAACCTATGATGCATCCACTGCTCCGAATCATGCCTTTCGACTCTCATCTCCTCAAGCTGATTTGTAAGAGATTATAGATAGGTCTGTACAACATCACAGCTACCAAATTATCAAGATGAACATTTTCAAAAAACAACTGCACATAACATGCTAACATTTACTCTACAAGATGCTGCTGACTGCTCACTGCTGAGTGAAAACATGTGCTGCAAATAGAAGCTGGCTTGCAAATATTTGGTCAAGTTGATAATGGCTGAAGGGTCTGAATTGAATGACTTATTGTTTCCTCTTTTAGTGAATAAAATAATTAACTAATAAAATATTAGAGGGTATGGTGATTAACTTAACTTTAGCTTCAGCCATTAAAAAGTTCACCAGCCTCCTAAAAAAACTTATTCACTAAAAGACAAAGCAATAAGCCATTCAGTTCAGCCATTTCACCTGGTTATCAAACAGCCCCTTATATTCCATAGTTTAGTCAAAATTTCGAAAATAAATCAGTATTTTTACAGTTGTAACATAAAAATTAATATCTTTTCACACTAATGCTAAAACTTTTCATTCACTTATCTCTTGTTATGATCAATAGATGAAAATCATCTTCTGAATGCATTTTCTTTATTTTCTTGATCACTAGTTCAGTGTAAAGTATAATATTAAAAATCTCCAAAGGGAAAGATAATCTATAGTTAGAAAAGAACTAATAAATCTTCTCAAATGAATTGTTGGTTGATCACTATTCTACATGTAAAATTTGACAGTGCAAACCTCTGACCCAGAACAAGAATCTAGGAACGGAAAAAGATTAGAAAATCTTCACTGATAGAAATGTTGAGGTAAACTAAAACTATGTCAACCTAATTACTTATGATATCAACATCCCCATGAAAGAATGTTGAGGTAAACTAAAACTAGAAGCAGCAATACCAACTCATTTAACCATCTCAAAGTACATCAAGGAGTTAGAGAAAGGAAAAAAAAGCTGTACCTCATCAGTACTGCAGCTCGGGCCCTACAGTGTCTTTCCACCAACACTGTCAAAACTTCAATAAGGCGCTTCTTCACCTCACCAGTTAGCATCCGTCCTGCATCATATTCCTGGAAGATAGTAACTTAAGTGCTTTTAAGATCTAACCCCAGGCAGCAATATATGAAGAAAATGATACAAGCTTTTTCCATGTAAAAAAATCTAGTATATTGGAGATTATCTCACCTTCCTGATTTGTTCAAGCTCATCATCATCTTCTAAGAAAAAGCCAAGGTACTTAATTGGTATATCTATCTGATTAAATTCAAAGAATATCAACCACAAAGTTACTTCCATGGCAGGTTTTAAATGCTCAGGAGATGAAAATTTTCATTCAACAAAACCCCATGTCAACACCTGTGTGCATGGACACAAATAGGGAGCTAAGCAAACAAGATGAGCATATTCATCTTTTATATTAGGAAATTGTATGGAAGTTATACTACAAATCATAAAGCATTTAAGAATTGAGTCATATTCCGGATTCCAGAAATAGATATTTGATTCATATTCAGAAGTATTTCTTTTAGTAATGTATATTTACTAGGCCTTTGCCACAATATAACCACACACACACACACACACACACACACACACATATATATATATATATGAGACTTCTAATTATCATTATCATGTAATTAGGAGGATTTAACTTTCTTGTTCAGATGTATTATGAATATAAAATGAAGGACAAGAAATGATACCTCTAGATTTTCTCCATACTTCCTGTGGTCCTCTATAGAATCTTGACCACCAAAAAAGGCATATTTATTTACCTGTAGATGTATTGATGGTTCAAGGGATTCAGAAAACAAGCATTTTAATCATGCACATTGTCCCCCAAAGTAAGGAAAAATGACAAAGGCAAAACAATGTGTGAATCCAGTATAAAAGATTCAACAAGACCCCCCTTTCAACTAATGTTATGCATCTTTATTCTTCTTAGTATAAAAGAATTTTTTTTTTATAAAAATAAAGAAAAAATGAGATCCCCCCTTCCTCTTCATCCTCCTCCTAACTCCCCTCCTCTTAAGGAGGCTTATGTTCCGGAGGCTTACACCTCACACCTCTAGGTAGTGGAATGCCTCGCATCACGCTTCTAGGTAGTGGAACGCCTCCCATCACGCCTCCACGTTTTAAAACATTGCTTCAATATCTATACCTTTATCTGTAGTTTGAACTATAGTTATATATAACTATATAACTAGTAATGGACATGTTAGTAACTCAACAATAGCATTAAATCTACTTGGAACATTCTATCTGTGGCCCACCTCCAACCTCCAAATCATTGATATAGATCCTGAAAGTTGGACAGCAATACATAGTTTCTGTTCCATTGAATATGTTTGGACACTAACTCTCCCTGCTTTCTATTCCATTGAAACTTGGAGACCAGACCACAGAGTTTCTTTGGCTCTTTTTCAGTTTGCATCAATAACTTAAAACTCACAAAAGATTGTAGGATTTTCTCCACTGCCATAACCAGATTGTTGGAACACAGTTTTGGCGGTTAAGGCATTGGCAATGGCTGTATCTCTCCACTGCCATAACCAAATTGTTGGAACACAGAGACCAGACCACATAATAGATCATTAACAGTTGAAGTTTGAAATGTTGCCAAGAGAACCACTAGGCTTTGCTTTGATAGAAACAAGACAACATATGGTTTATATAAATGTAGTTGTATATGCATGAATGGTTTAAAAGCCTTCACATCTTTAATGGTTTACCCAGAATGTTGAGTTGCATCGTGCTATTTTTCTCTAAAACTAGAACACTTGCTCTATTCCAACCATCCAATTGATCATTGTTCCAACCAGTTGATTGGTTTCTAGTAGATGAGCCATTACCAATACAATAGTAGCAACTGAAGGCTGCATCTACATAGTCCTTTACAACAGTAAGGTGTCTTTATATGCATACATTAATGAACTTCAAAAATTAATTGAAACGATTTATACAAAACAACTAACCCATATACATTGAATATGTATGTGTATTGAATTTTCAAAACTTAGGAAGGGTGACTTGTAAGACTCCATCCCTATACAAATAGCAAAACACCCAAGTTCGGTAAGTCTGTTACAGCAGAAACATAACATGCAAGCAGAGTGATACAACATATATAGATATATTGTTATGAAGGCTTTTGTATTCATAATTCAAACATGCAACATAGAAATGTAGTAAGATCCTGAAAGGTTCACTAACGGATAAGTGGCTTCAAAGGCAATATTGAGATGTTGATTTGGGTTCTACTAGGAGATCAAACTTTAGCAGGAGCAATACAACAAGGCTGCAACTGCAAACTTAATTGCCTGGCTATATTCAAAGTGGAAAGGCACTTCACTAAAACTAGAAAACCTTCAAGATTGTGCTTATTCCACCAAAAAATATGTTAATTAAGTTTCTGAATAAAGTTTTCATTAGAAGTTGCATTCTGGAACCCATAACCTATAACAAACACCTTCAATTAGAAATAAACCAAAGAGAAACTAAATAAATTTTTTAGTTGTATTTAAGTGAATGGTGCATCTTACCTGTACTTAAAACTAGAAAACTTTAAACGTTCTGTTTTTTCCATTGAAATTTGTCAAACTTCTACATTGATATTTTTCAATGAGTTCATCATAGAACCCAAAACCTGAGTTTCACATTTTAGCAGTAAATCCAGGTAATATCCATATAGCCCAAACTTACACTCTTATGACAGCCATAGTATGATGATAAGATTCATTTTCACTATTGAGAGACTATTAGCAACTTGGTGGGCAGGGAAAGAGGACGTGTTACTTCATGCCTACAACATCAAATATATTAATAATGATGAAGCACCTTATAAGATCCTTAATAAATAATTGAATCTCTTAAATCTCTCATTGCAGGTTGCAAGAGAAAATATTGTATTTTTATTCCTAAACTAGGGTAATTGCCAATTCTATATAGTTTCTAACACCTTAAGAATTTTCTCTTGCTAAAGCTTCTCATAATTCCTTCTTATATTGGCATCAGCATCCCACCCCCGATTGCTCACATAAACTCTCCAACTGCACTCAACCTATACAGAGAATTTCAAAAACCCTAACCAGCCTTTGTATCTGGTTCCACATCCATCTACCTCAACAAGCTACTAATTTTACTCTTCCAAAATTGGTCCATTCTTCTGAGAACCCTTTGTAACTACTAAGAATTGTTTCATTTCAACCAGGGGAGATTTAGCTATTAGTTGCACAAATTCTCATTTTAATCCAATTTTCCTCATCTAATAGCAGTCTTATCTCTATGCAAAATAAATTCAGTACATCGTAATCGCTCCTTCGTATTACCTCATTGAACCTCAAACACTTAAATATTTTTTATAACACCATTAAAAAACTGACAACCAATTACCTTTTGCTCAGAAGACCAAACAAATTTCAATGTGCACCCACTAAGATGGAAACTTGAAAGGTATGTTTGTACTCCATTGCATAATGAGGAATAGTTTGTTTAGAGAGTAGTCCACGCAAAGTTGTCAACAGAGGTGTCTTTTTGTTTTTAAATTATTCTACCCAAATTAATTTTTTTGGAAATATTAAGCATTCCCTATTTCCTTGAATAAATTTAAAAATAAAATGTTTATTTGATTATATCTCTGAGAGGGCATCTAAACATATTTGATTTTACTATCTCTTGTTTATTTGGATGGGTTTTGCAGGTCAAACTTTTCTAACCGTACAAGAAGCCTTCCATTTTCCCTCTACTATTCCCAGCTCAACATCGATCTATCTTGTCAACAGGTAAGTTATCTCTTCTTAATTTTCCATTTCTCTTCTAGTCTTTTTATACCTAGTTTGTGGCGTAAGAACCATTTCTTGTCTACTTAGTGTAGCAAGGGATGTTGGAGTAATTTTCAAGTGGGTAAAGAGGTCAGCCAATTCTGTGACTGATACTTTGGCAAAGCAGGGGACCATCAGGGAAAACCTTTTTGGGCTGTGTTCTAATTATTGAAATTGATTGGGACAAACACTCATACTCTGAGTTGTTGACAGTGTATAGTGATTAACTGATATTTTTAATGAAAGTTACTGATTCAAATAAATAAAAAAGTTGGAGTGCATAACACCACTATAAGAGAGCTAAAGGTTCTGGTAGACAGATAACATGGACCTCTGCAACTCAAGGGAGAGTAGAAATATGAATGAAGAGCTCCATGGGGGGTTACAGAGCAGTTGCAAAAAGGGAAATTATGGTTTCTCATGCAGAAAGATGAAATCCTCCAAGAAGAAGGGGTGTGCCAGAGAGCATAAGTCTAGAAAGCTGAAGATGAGGAGTTGATAATCTGTTGATATGTTGATCAGAAGAGATGTGTTAGGTACATGCCACCCTTTTACAATCTGTCACACTTGTGCCTGACCCCAAAATATCTTTTTGTCAGAAACAAGCCTTAGTTAAGCCGGCTTAGCACAAGTGATTACAAATGGAGGACAAAGAAATCTGGTACCAAACAGAGCACTTTTCCCAAGCCCTTGCATGCTGTCCTGCCAGGTGTCACCGCCTTGTGCTTTGCTTTGGTAAATAGAGTACTCAAAGTGTTCATAAAGATTTTACTGCACAGAGCTTTAATAGATCAGGCAACTTGCTCCACAAGATCCTAACAATTCAGGTCAGTATTTCACAAAGTTTATTTTTTTGTCAACCAAAAGTTTGGGCATGTCTATGTTGTTACAACAAGTGTTTTTATCAATTTCAAAATATATAATTTGGAGGCAGAAATAATTTTGGAGGAAGATAGGGTCCATGTGCATATTGGCACTATATTTCATATAAACTCTCTCAATAATTCCTAAGGGTCTGACCCCTGTTTTTGTTTTTTCCTTTCTTTTTAATTGTATACCTTCTTGTGCACATTTCTCTTTTATTAATGAAAGGTACATTGACATCTTCCATGAGTTATATTAGCCAACTTAGACCTTTAGCTTAGACCTCAACAGTTTCCATGCATTGACATCTTCCATGAGTTATATTAGCCATCGCCCATATTTTAAATATTTCTAATTTGAAAACTGCCCACAAAGACATGCTTACTTTGCATGGACAAGAGTTTTTAATCTGAAATTTGCCCAATGAATAGTGAGTGGAGAAGCAAATGCATGGGGCCTTTTCAGGACAGATTTCTATCTAGAGAAGATGTAGGAATAGCAGATTTGTGTTTTGAAGCATTTCTCAGGATAGCTAATGCTTTTATTTCTGTTCTGATCTCCTTGACCTACTCTTTTGAAGAATCTTCAGACCCAGTTTTACCTCATTTATTAACTAGAAGCTTTTTATTACTTTAATAGGCCCCTTTGACATGGTTAATAATTAAAAGAAAAGTCTATGCAAGAACATCTTCCTGCTTCTTGTTATCAATAAAAACATAAAAATTAAAATTAAAAAATTAAAAGAAAGGTCATTTCTTGACCTTTTTGGAGGCCAATAGTTTACATCCTCATCTTTTTTCTAAAACCAAAACCTTGGGTTCAAGATTCCCATGCTTTTATTGAAAAACCTTTTCAAGTTAAATTATCATGGAAATGGAGTATCAAGCATTGGTGATGTATTCAAAATAGCTATGGTGAACTTGTGTCTTTGTATTCAGGATCAGTAGGACAAGGAGACTCATTACAGCTTGAACTACTTGAGGTGCACCAAGGATTTAAACTGGGAAAGCTGCTAAATGTGAGAAATAATAAAGTAGGAGATTCCCACATCTTAGTAAGAGGTTTAGTTGACAACAGCTTGTTAAATTGGCAATAGAGTAATGTACTGATAGGAGGAAGTTGGCACATAAATTACAACTTCAATTCCAATGGATAAGAAGTGAAGCGAACAGTTTGAATGATTTTCTATACTAACAAGGGGTATACAGAACTCAACTGATTTTCTAAAGGGTGGGCCACCAGGGTATGTGACCAAGTGGTCTAGTGTTCTTCTTTACTGTAATCATAAGGATCAACGTAAAATGTTCAAGTATGTGATCTGCTCTGAAATAAAAGGGTCCTAAATGCAGGTTTAAACCTTGCCCTATTTTTTTCCTTTGAAAAATCATAACATAGACCTCAAATCAGATCTCTGAAATAAAAAGGCAGACCTAAATGTTATATATATATATATATATATATATATATATATATATATAATTCTTCTCTTTACAGTGATTAAGAATCATGGTTGAACTGTTAAAACTAGCTATGCTAGACGACGAAGCCTCTCTGCATATCTCTTGGATATCTCAGATTTGGCATTTTTGTAAACTTGAGAGATTTGGATTCTCAGTGTTTGCAACACAAGCACCTGACCTGTGGTCTCTAGATGTGATTTCACATGTAGGAAGACATCAACTCTTATTGGAGGAAGTTTTCTGCTCTCCAATCACAGGAGTACCCTACAAATCTTTTCGAGTTTGAAATGTGTAGTTAAATTCTATGGCCAATGTGTCTATCTGTGTTCTCAACTTTCTTACTGGACTGTAAACTCTAAAAGTTCCAGCGTCTAGATTTGACTTGAATCACATATCCCTTATAGTCAAGTGACTTCACTTTGCAAATTCATCCCTAATAGGGAATGCCTTCAATCTCCTACTAAATCCTCCTTGGTCCTTGTACCAAGGGGAAACCCTACAACATGATAGCAAAAATCTTTAGTATTTCCTATATATATATATATATATATCATGCACAATCTAATTTTTATATATTTTTTTCTTATTTTTCAGGTTGAACCAATACAAGAATGATAGAAGGCGTTGTTGAAGATATTGAAGATACAATTTTTATTTTTTGTGATTTATTACTATATGTAATAAGAATTTTGTACTTTCTTCTATATCATCAATGTATGGAACTCACATTTAAGATGTACTTTTGTTTGTAATTAATATATTAGTTTTTATTAAATTTTATTTGAAATTTTGGTGATGTTATATGTGTTAATCAGGTTGGATAAAGTGCAAATTTATCTCAGTTTATCAGGTTGGATAAATTGCAAATTTATCTCAATTTATTAGGTTGGGCAAATTGAACAGGTTTTAGCGGCGGATATATCTGCTGCTACATATCTACCCTTAGTTTTTTAGTGGTGGATATATCCATCACTAAATATCTGCCATTACTTTTTAGTGGTGGATATATCTGCCTCTAAAATGCAAGAGTTTTTTTTTTTTTTTTTCTAGCGGCGGATGTTCAGTTTTTATTGACAGATTTATCCGCAGCTAGGGTTTCTTCTAGTGGCAGATATATCCGCTGCTATTGATCACATATAGCGGTGGTTTTCGTAAACACCGCTATAACCTACAGCGATGGTACATACAGCGGCGGAAATGTATCCGCCGCTGATCTGCCGCTAAACCTCTATAGTGGCGGTTTTCTTAATCTATAGTGGCGGATTTTGCCGCCACTATATTCCGATTTTGTTGCAGTATGCATTTTAATCATGTACATTGTCCCCCAAAGTAAAGAAAAATGACAAAGGAAAAACAATGTGTGAATCCAGCAGTCTCAATAACCAATCATGCAACTCCAAAGCATTTATAATTAGTAAATAATCAATATAAAGCATAAGGATTATGTCAGAATCTCTGTAAATTGCATCATAGTATTGGTGCTATCATATATTGAGTATTGATAAAGGAAAGGGGAAGACTTTGCTTATTGGCAAGGTCATAGAATCAATCAGTTCATGAAATTCAGTACAAGAAAAATGACTTTTAGTGGCAGTCAAAACCGCCGCTAGAGTTTTTACCGGCAGTCGGCAAACTGCCGGTAAAAGAACTGTCGCTAAAACTTTCTAGCAGCAGTTATAACGGCTGCCAGTATAAATGCTCAACTGCCACTAAAAAGGCTATTAGCGGCTTCTAATTCGGCTGCTGCTAAAAGTATTTTTTTTTTCAAATAACCATTTTTTTCTAATTTTTTCAAACTACCTGTTTTCTCTATATTCATTTATACCGAAATAAAATACAAAAAATATAAAAAAACATCAATTACAAGATAGTTTGATCAAGATCAGAATTCACCCCGAAACGTTTTTATTAATAAATATGAAAAAGAATTTATTGGTTGATGTTTGTATTGGGGAGATTTTCTCCTTGGTCATGTGCAGAAGTAAATTTATATATGCATTGGAGTGGATTACTCCAGAATTACAAGATAGTTTGATCATGTACTTGTAATTGATCATCACCATTATCTACTCTTCTGGCTGGGTTTTGATCAGATGGCTTCCGTGAGTGCTCACCCTTCCCAGAATTAAGACCAGCAGAGTTGACATGTTCGTTGGTTACTGACTCAAGAGCCTTGACGACAATTCCAGTAACAACCTTAGGTGCATCCAGGTCCAAGACTTGAAGCATTCCAGTCATGGATTGGATTAGTCCAGCATGATCCAGGAGCATAAGTAGCAGACCCAAGTGCCTTCAGTAAAGCCTTGATAAGCCGCTTCTGGGAGTACAACTGATCATCATCATATCTTGAGAGATCACAACTAACCATAGAATTGTCATCTGCACCACTCAGACCTATGACCCTATGCACTTCTGTTTCTAATCTCTGAGACAGGAGTTCCACACCACCAAGATCTTTGAACAGGGAAACAGCTGCATTACTGTAATCCATGAGCTTTTGTAGAGTTTTTACAGAACAACATACAAGGTGCATATGAGTAACATTTACATCCTGTAGCAGAGGTAATAGTGTAGGAACCATCCCTGATCCTCTTATAGAATTCCCAGAACTTGAAGAAGATATAACATGAACCAAAGAGTTTGTGACTGCTACACATTCCACTCTTTTGCTTTTGGCAGCCCGGATTTGATCTGCAAGTGAAACTTCTCTTCGCATTTTCTCTCTTATTATGAACTCAAGATCCATATATTCTTATGAGGGACAGAAAGTCTAATGTACTCCTGGCTGCCTAATGCCAATATTCCTGAATTTCTTCTTGCCCTCATTGTACTGCATTGTGTCATAATCTGAGCTCCCATAGGAACTGTAGACTGCTATGCCCAGGTCTGATGCCTTCGTTCAGATCGGCCATAGAGACGTCTCCTTCCAATGCCCGAACAATCTGCTTAGTTTGAAACCATTGTAATTGGTTAGAATTAGAGAAGGGGAGTATGGCATTAAAGCCAAAATCCTAAAGCTTCTCAGACTGATATAACAGGCTGAGAATCTGCATATGGAATTCCATAGTAACCAAAAGGTTTAAAAAATTCCAAGGGCAAAAGAAAAATGTGGTCTTGGATATAGAAATTAATGCAACTTAATATTTTAATGCATTCATATCAAATAATATTCAAGATACATGGCTGTTATCCCAATGGACTTGTGCAGAAGTTCCTAGTTGATGGGTTCCAAACCCAGAGTCCCAAATCAAGCTGGTAGTAGGCATCTAAATTAAAACAAGGTTTCAAATTATGTCTCCCGAGTCAAAGGGGAGCCTGGCTTTTGTGAATTCAATGATCTGGCCCAGAGATGGCCTTTGTGAAAACATGTTGGCACGCATGAAGTGGATGCTGGAATACTGACCCCACTATTCAATTTCATGGAGCTACCTAGTCAACCTTCAACCTTCATTCTCACGTTTGCCAGACTGAGATTTTGCCATTTAACCAAGTCAACATATTTTAACATTTTGGAAAATTAGGTGTTTCAGAAACAATTTTTTCGCCACTAGATTGTGATTCAAATGGTTAAACAGTCAGGTCCTATCTGAGTCTGACAGCACTGTTCAAAACATTGACGAATACCAGTTGATTGGTTCTCAGTTTTCTAGATAGCCAGAGCCACAATTGCATAATAACCAAAATGATTAATATATTTGAAAGTAAGGAAACTTCTATGATGTCAGAATGATATGATAACGGAAGAACTTTGACCAATCAGAACCTCTAGTGAACATTGACGAATATCAGTTGATTGGTTCTCAGTTTTCTAGGTATTATGCCTTTTCACTATCATAGACTCTAAAGTAATTATATATATGAACTAGCTTAGGAACCATTATCCCTTCAACAAATGAAAATGCCTTGATCATGGTAATGCTCTGTCAACTCTGCCAGGACACCACCTCATGCAAATAACTAAGAACATGGCCCATGAATGGAGTTTCTGGTGAACCTAATAAAGTGATTTGACCTAGCTAGGTCAAGGGTGCTAGTTTTCCCCACTCTAGCTGAGTCACCCTAGATAGAGAGAAGAAAATAGATTTTTTTTATGTTTTGTAATTCAAATTCTAGACATTACATATCATACTCGAACTGAAAGCCTCCTGATAGATCAATGGAGTCTGCATCTGTTGGTAGGCCTCTTGCATATTTCCATATAATTGTCCCAAGCTTGAGTTCTTACTCATACTTTTGCAAGCTGTGGCTACAAGCCGGTTACGTAGAAGCTGCAGGGTAAGCAGTCCTTGTTAGAATTGAAAAATGTAGTTCTGGTAGTGAAAAAATAAAAGCATTGAGTCTAACAAAAATAGAACTTTAACCAGGTCCACTTAGAACAACGATTTATTAAAATACATCTCAAACCATACATGTTCCTAATTTTCCTTGACAAGATGGGGTATAGAAGGTAAGTGTGATTGAAATGAACCAAGAACCTCATAGCTCCACATACAATACCTTAGTTCAGCTGATGGCTCAGCTAACAGGAGTAGCTATGCTCTTGCACCATGATGGTTGAGTCTCATAGAACGGTTTAGAGTGACTACTGATAAATTAAAAAAAAAAAAAAAAACAATGCTTTGGGATTCCTTAGTTGGTGCTTAACCATACACCTTACAGTTCTTGATGTTGAGGACAGAGAAACGAGCTATAACCATACACCTTACAGTTCTTGATATATCCCAGATGTACAGAATCATCTGTTTATTATGAATATATTCATTCATTTTAACTTCAAGGTTCAAAAACTTTTCAGAGTCCGCCCACCAACACCCCGAAACACCTTTATAGGGTCAATATGATACGTATCGATACAACTTGAAAGATCCCCTAACAAGAATTTTACACTACTGAAGATATGCCAGATCAACCTCTCCAATATAGCAATTTGTAAAGAAAGAGAGAGAACATTTTTGAATTAACATCATAGATTCGGAATATATAATTAGTCTGATCAGTTTTGGATGGCTATAATATGTACACGCGCGGCATTAGACACTATTTTATTTAATTTCCACCCGAATTAGAAATATGAATGCTCTTTAAAAGAGTTGGACCCAAATCTGGTTTTGGGTTGGATAAGATCCAGCTAGAACCTCTAGATCCGACTTGCACCATGTGGGAATATTGTGATGTGACCATGAGATATACACGCATACTTGAATTGTGCAAACTGCCAACATTAAGAAGATCTTTTAATAAAATAAAGATCCAGCAGCAGAGAAAAGAAATAGCAATTCATAAGACTGAAAATACTTATTCCACCAAACACCAAAGGTCCAAAGTTCATAGTTAAGCCTGAATGATTTTTAGTTCCCACATTAAGACATCATCTTTCTACATATGATCAACTTCTCAGATGTAAATATTTACTGATCAATATATATACACGCAGAAACATCATCTTCGCCGGCCATGGTTTTACTGTTGTGGCTCTAGAGGAACACCACCATTATTGTATTGGTTGGGTGGTAGCAATGTTGGAGGAGCATCAACCTGCTGGCTTGGCAATGGAGGAACACCCAAATGGTTTTCATTCAGTAGTTGCACCAGAGGATCACCCACAAGGTTGTGATTGAATTGTTGCAGTGGCAACGGGGGAACATCAACAAAGTTGTAATTCAATGGTGACGGAGAAGCATCAATGCGCCTCCGTCTGAGTGGTGGCACTGGTGGAACAACTCTTGAATCGTCACCCTGCTCTGGTGGTACAACTGAAGCTTCAGCAGTACACGGAGACAACGTATCATGCAAGAAATCACTTAACTGCCCAAAGAGATCGTTACAGCTTCCGTGCACTGATTTGCAAGGGTTATCTGCACCATTATTAGTAGTGTGCAGATTCGAGTTGGAGTTCCAGTAGTCAGCAGATCCATGATATAACCCCATATTTGCGAACCTCTGCTCCTTGTTAGGAAAGTTCTGCCGGTACTCTAAATTGCTACACTGCAGAGGTTGATCTTCCTTATGCATGTTAATACATTCATCATAAAATGATGATTGTGTGTGTGGGATATCAAGATCACAGTCGTTATAGCTTGTTTCTCTGTCCTCACCATCAACCTTGGCCTTCTCTCGATCTCCCGCCACCCGAGTCGTTGCCGATGATTTTCCTGGCCTCTTATAAATCTTGCAGAGAACAAACTCGTCCAACTGCATCAAAAACGAAAAGAAAAAGATAGGGTTTAAAGGAAGAAGAACGATTAATTTAGTACTTAAAACGAAAGAGTACATGCTCAAAATTAAAGATGAAACTCGATATGAAAGACATAAAAGAAAACGAAAGGTTGCTCAAAATTAACGAAGAATGCAAGAGAGCCGGTGCAAGGAAAGAACAAGAGAGTCGGATCAGATAAGAAAAAGATAAGAAGGCTGAAAATCTTGCTCAAAGCAAATTGGAATAAACAACTTACTCTCATATCATCGCGTTTCTCGTTAGGACGAGGATTAATGTATTCAGCGACCCCGTTCTCGTGCATGATCCAGTTCGTTTTCTCACCATTCCGAGGCTTTCCCCTGTAGAATAGCAATGGCTTCTTATACCCGACAAGCACACCGCCGCTGTAAATCGATTTAACAGCTCCGGTGACCTTCCAATACCCATCTCCGGTAGCCCGGTTCGGCCGAGATCCATTTCGGTACTTCCGATCTCTATGGGTATGGGTAAAGAAATACCACTCCTTCTGACCCACGTACGTTTCATGTTTCTCTGTGTATCAATGGATACATTAGATACACAGCAGAGAGAAAGAACAAGAAATCGAGAAAGAAAAAAAAAAAAAAGATTACATCCACCACCACCCCAGCAGAAAGAAAGAACAAGAAATCAAGGAAGAAAAAAAAGATGACATCCACCACCACCCCAGCAGAAAGAAAGAACAAGAAATCAAGGAAGAAAAAAAGATTACATCCACCATCACCCATGTCGAGAAGAAGCAAACCTGTTAGTGCTTCTAGACTGTAATCGTAAAGAGAAACCACATTAATCTTGTTCGCAGGCAACCGTTCATTTAAAAGCATTTACTGCAAGTAAAAAACGACGAGTTCTTCGTCGGTTGGAGTGAATCTGAAGCCAGGTGGAATGTCGGAGAAATCAACGTCACATCTGGAGTCGCTGGTCTTACTCGGACACTTCACCGAAGTTGGACTGCTGCTACTAACGTCCTCCATGGTTTTAGGTGGGTAGAGATTTTAAAGAAAACAAACTCTTCTATTTATATCAAAATTTCAAACAATTTAACAATTTCTCCTCTAACCAATATTAGATCTCAGCGGGTGGGGTCTGGTTCTAGACCGATCCGATCCGTCAACCCGTCACAGTTATGAGGTGGGATAAATTCAAAATCATAAACAGAATCATCCCGATTAAAAGCCCGTTTGGCAATTCAGAACATCTTTTCGTAGCTTTGACAGTAGGAATGGCAATAGGGGTGGGTTTGGGGTGGGATCATATTCCCCGTCCCCAACCTCGATTATAAAAGTAATCATCGTCCCCATTCCCAATCCCCATTGTGGATAAATTTTGTCTTCCATCCCCGATCCCCAATGGGGACGAGTTCCCCACGGGGACCTGAATCCCCGAAATTTTTTATATATAATAGTATTTATTTGAAAATAAATTTACTTAAAATAAATAAATATTTTAAATTATAAATAAATTTTTAAATATATTTTGATAAATAATCTATAATACAATTTTAATAAATATGACAACAAAATAATAAATTATTTATACATTAACAAATCAAGTGTTTATAATCAAAAGTGTCGTATAGTACCTCTCAAATTTATAGTTTTATGCATAAAATTCGATAAAATATACAAAGAAAGCTAGGAAACCTTTTTTACATATTATTAACAAAATAATTGATTTGGAACGAGAAAAACCATAACCGACCCAATTTTAATAGGAACGAAATTATAGAACAAGAACCACAATTAATCTGAATATGTCACGTAGAATTGACCCATTGACTGCCCTAAGAGACCCATTCTAAATTTTGTCCTTTTTTATATTTTCCCTTTTTTCTCAAAAAACAACATGAAAGCCCTTCACAAGCATCTCCCATTCATACACGTTATATTTAATTAACTTAAATAAAATGGTAATATTACAAAGACCCCCTTAACTTTTATGTTGTACCAAATAACCCCTGGTCGTTAAGTACGGAAGGCATTAAATTACTAAAATACTCTAATAAGCTTTCTCTATCTTCTTTTTCTTGCCATTTCTCTTAAAACTTAACCAATCTCAAAATACCTCGTTTCTTACCAGCACTACAAGAAAAACGGTCTGTATCGGTGGTTTAGGGCCGACGGTCTTAATGACTGATGGATCTTACAATGGACCGGATTTAAACCAGTCTAATGTTTCAACAGATCGGAATAGGAAAAACGCGGGGAGGAAAAAAGTTACTTTCTCCCACTCGATGAAAACCCTTCCTATTCGACAAGATGACAAACTTTTTTTCATAAGCAAGAAAAATTTCAAAGGGACAATCATTGTATGTGCAAAAGTTGGGAAGGAAATCTTGGGTTAGGGTTACAACAATACTCACCATTGCTGAATTACTGACAGCACACTCACCTAAAAAGATACTCACCATGGTGAGTATTGATGTTTGATAAAATTTTATACTTGACGAAGGGGAATTTGGCCCAACCTCGCAATCACCCGATACGTGGCAAAAACAAGCAACTCGGGACAGTAGAGCGCCCGAAGCGAGCACCGAAAGCAAGTCCAAGCTCACTATTGAGCCCGAGCTCCACCAGACCACTCTAAAAGGAGCCCGAGCTCCCTACCAAGAGTCCGAGCTCCCTACTAAGAACCCGAGCTCCCTGCAAGGAGCACGAACTATATTGGGCCCCAAGCCTCACAAAGCTGTGACCCGAGCTGGCCCATGGCAGCTCGGAACACCCCCCAAACCGAACTCAAGACATCTCGCTCGCCACTCCAACACTTCGCTTCCGAAGCACCAGGCTGACCAAACGTACCTGACACCAAAGACGCCCGTATCCAAGGGCGACGCACCTGACTGATTTGGGATCTGACGCCTGACAGCCGCACTTCAAACGGCCTCCTGCTACCGCCACTTGCCACCGTCGTTACTAACCGCAAAGACGGCTCCGACAAAAGGAGCAGCGGCGGTTCTGTCCGGCCAGAGGAAATGACATCCGAACTGGCAGGAGTTCAGAAGTAATCATGCCCGATCTGACGGAAGCCTAGAAGTGAATGCGCGAGGTGGTTATAAAAGGCTCCTACCCCCCAGGAACGAGGCTCCTACCCCCCCAGGAACGCCGGGTTCTCCCCGGAGCTTCTCTTCTCCCTCCGTTTCAGGTCCCTGCCGCCCAGTTTAGAAGCAAGATCGTTGACAGCTAAGACCGGCCGGATCGTGCATCATCAATTGGCGCCGTCTGTGGGAACGCTTCAAAAGGCTTCCCTCCAAAACTTTCATACCCCTTTCTTCTTTGAAAAACTCAATACTCATGGCCTCTTCCAGCAACGCCAGACGCGGCACAGAGACAAACACCACCGGGGAACAGCCACAAGTTCCCGTGGTGTGTGTTGGGCAGTTCACCATCCCCTCTCGGTGGACAGAATTCCCAATCTGAATACGCCACAAGCAGTGGCACCTGTAAACCTACCTGCCGCAAACATCCCCTTTCCTCTCCCCATCGAGACTACCTTCACTGAACCAACCGCCATCCCCCTGGCAGCTAGCCAAAATCAGTTGGATGACCTAATGCAGTGCATGTGGGCCATGCAAGCCCAGATGCAACAATTCCACCAACACCAGCTTCACCAGCACCAAGTGTTGCACAACCTCTCCCAGTATCACTATCAACAGTAGTTCCCCCAACTGCCACCGAACCAACCACTACTTCCACCTCGCCACCCTGCTCCGAAGCCGGTCAAGGCTCCTCCGCAGGATGGGCGCCTCCACCAAGGAAAGGCCTCCAGGCCTCGGAACCCCCCAAACAGCCAGGCCTCGTCCCCAGGCCAGAGAGAAAGAAAAGTCATCCCCGCCTCGCATCTCGGGGCTCCAAACTGGAGTTCCCACTCGTGGAAAACCAATTCGGCGCACTGGCAGCAGCGGACTACAAGCACTCCGGGCCCATCGAGCTCGGCAACACGGAGGCCAGCAGCGCCAGTACAAGGCCCACTCAGCAGCGAAGGCGCCGTTGAGGTCGACGAACCGCCACCCGCGTCTTGTCAGAGCTCAGAGGCAAAGGCGAAACGAGCTCGGACGAGGTAGGAATTGCCCCGATTCTCCCAGTTCCTTCCCCCCTCGCGTCAGAACTCCTGGCAGTCCCCTTGCCCAGAGATTTCAAGCTCCCACCTCTAGACAAGTATGACGGGTCCTTCGACCCCAACGACCACGTTGACGCTTTCTAGTCCCAAATGCACCTCGCCAGAGCCAGCGAATGCATGTGCGTGGCTTTCACCACCACCCTCAAGGGGGTAGCCCGCACTTGGTACAGGAACCTGGCCCCCGGGTCGATAAAGTGTTGGGCTCAGTTCGTGTAGGTCTTCACTGCGCACTTTGTCACTAGCAAACGGAGCCCCAGAGCAGAGGAAAGCATCTTCGGGGTAGTCCAAAGGGAAGGAGAACCCATACGGGGCTACATCAAACGATTCAATGAAGCATACTTACAGATACCGCGGTTAGACCCCGCGGTGCAGCTCACCGCAGCAAAAAGAGGGGTGACGCACAAAGAGTTCAAATGACACATGGTAGCTAACCAGTCCGCGACCGTGGCCGAGTTCCTCAAGCTCGCAGACAAGTTCATGAGGACGGAGGAGGAAATCAACCAACGAACCGAGGGCGGAAACGAGAAAAGAAAGAGGGATGGCGAGCCCTCTAACTCAGCCGACCGAAAAAACCCAGTCCGGGACCCAAAACCGAACCAGTCGTTCCGAGCTCCCCTGCCAGTTCGGACGGATTACATGCCACTGAACACGAGGTGGACCGAGATCTTAATGACGATCAAGGACGCCCCGTATGTGAAACGGCCACCTCGCCTAAAGGGAAATCCGAACGAACGAAACAAGAATTTGTATTGTAGTTTCCACAGGGACCACGGTCACAGTACCAAGCAGTGCAATAACCTCCGAGACGAAATAGAGGGGATCATCCGTCGCAGATACTTAAGAAACTTTGTACAGCACAACAATAATAGCAATAAAGCGGATCGGCCAGGCGAGCACGAAAAGGACGCCCCCGAATCTAGCAGCAGACCTGCCAAACCGTTGCAGCGATCGCCCCCGGTAGAGAGGCCAATCCGGGGAACCATCCATGTAATTGTGGGAGGTTCGGTGGTAGCGGGGTGTACATCGGCGGCAGCTCGGACTTCAGTTCGCGAAGCGGTCCTCGAGGAGCGGAACCCTCCAAAAAGGCCAAAGACCGAAGAGCCAATCCTCTTCACGGAAGATGACGCGCGAGGAGTTCGCTACCCCCACGATGACGCACTTGTCATTAAACTAAGGATCAGCGACTTCGAGGTTAGACGCGTACTCGTAGATTCGGGCAGCTCGGCGGACATCATCTTCAAGTCAGTGTTTGACCGGCAACAGCTGCCGAGGAGCGAACAAAAGCCCGCTAACACTCCCCTGGTGGGCTTCAGCGGAGAGGAAGTCAGGCCCCTTGGAAAAATAATGGTGCCTGTGGAAGTCGACACGTGGCCTTGTGTGGTCAGACTCAACCACGACTTCCTGGTGGTCGCGACCCCCTCCCCATACAATGCCATAATAGGGCGGCCAATCACGCATATCCTGCGGACGGTGGTCTCCACCAATTATTTGGCCATGAAGTTCCCTACGGACTTCGGTGTGGGGGTAGCGCGGGGCGACTAGCTCGAGTCCCGCGACTAGCTACGTTGCCGCCCTAAAGGGAAAGACCAAGGCGGCCGGCGACCTCGATCTGGAGTGGCCCGCGGAACAAGGCGAAGAACGACCCTCGCCCACAGAAGAAACAGTCGCGATCCCAACCTCGCCTACGGACCCAGCTCGCGCACTCCAGATTGGTGCTTCCGTCAAAGAACCCCTACGGACCGAACTGGTAAGTTTTTTACTCCAAAATTTAGATATTTTTGCATGGTCCACGGCCGATATGCCCGGTATTGACCCTAGTCTTATAACTCACAAACTTAACACTGACCATTTAGTCAGACCCGTTAGACAGAAGAAACGGAACTTAGCCCCAGAGCGCTGGAAGGCGGTCGACGAGGAAGTTGAGAAGCTCATCGCGGCAGACTTCATAAGGGAAGTCCATTACTCGAGCTGGGTAGCCAACCCTGTGCTGGTGAAAAAGGCGAACGGCAAGTGGCGCATGTGTGTCGACTACACCGACCTGAACCGAGCTTGCCCGAAACACTGTTTCTCCCTTCCTGGGATCGACCGCCTAGTGGACGCGACCTCGGGACATGAATTGCTAAGCTTCCTGGATGCCTACTCAGGCTACAACCAAATCCGGATGGACCAGTCCGACGAGGAAAAAACCAGCTTCATAACCGAGTTCGGTCTATACTGTTACAAGGTCACGCCCTTCGGGTTAAAAAATGTCGGGGCGACCTTCCAAAGACTTGTAAATAGGCTGTTTCGGCCCCTGATTGGCACAAAGATAGAGTGTTATGTAGATGACATGGTCGTCAAGACACGGTTTTCACAAGAATTAATAAAAGACTTGGACTCTGTCATCCAAATCCAGCGTCAGTTTAGCATGAAAATGAACCCCAACAAATGTGTCTTTGGCGTCACCTCGGGCAAATTCCTAGGCTACGTTGTCAATCGACGCGGTAACGAGGCCAACCCGGACAAGATAAAAGCCACCCTAGATATCAGACCACAACAGAAAATAAAAGAAGTTCAGAGGCTAAACGGCCGCATAGCCGCCCTAAGCCGCTTCATGTCCAAGTCGGCAGATCGCTGCCTACCCTTCTTCAAAGCAATCAAAGGCAAAGGGTTCGAATGGACCCAAGACTGTCAGTTCGCGTTTGACGAGCTAAAAGGTTACCTCGCCAGTGTGCCAACCTTAGCTAGGCCCGAGGAAAGCGAAGTCTTAGAACTGTACCTCTCGGCTAGCGATGAGGTGGTCAGTTCGGTACTAGTAAAGGAAGCAGACCGGGTCCAATGACCCATATATTATGTTAGTAAAATCTTGCAGGGAGCAGAGACAAGGTACCCGCAGATAGAAAAGCTAGCGTATGCACTGGTGATAGCAGCACGGAAACTCCGCTCGTACTTCCAGGCTCACACCGTCATCGTCCTGACCGACAAACCTCTGAGACAAGTTTTACTCAAACCCGAGGTTTCCGGCCGACTGACGAAGTGGGCCATCGAACTCAGCGAGTATGATCTCCAGTACAAGCCAAAAACTGCCATTAAGGCCCAAGCCTTGGCAGATTTTATCGCAGAATGCACATTTAGCCTCGAAGCCCCTAAGCCGGTCGAGCCCGAGATCCCCAGTTCGGGCGAACTCGGAGCTCCCAAGCCAAACGAGTCCGAACCCCGTGAAATAGCAGCCAGTGTGGCATCCCTCCTGGTTAGATCAAGCGCGAACTGGGATGAGGAGCCCTGGATCCTTCACGTAGATGGCTCCTCGAACCAACAAGGCAGCGGGGCTGGAATAGTACTACGCAGCTCGAGCGGAACAAAGCTGGAATACGCACTACGCTTTGAGTTCGCGGCATCCAACAACGAGGCGGAGTACGAGGCACTGATAGCCAGGCTAAACCTAGCACACAAGGTTGGAGCAAAGCACATGGTTATCTGTAGTGATTCCCAGCTCGTGGTCAACCAAGTTACAGGCGAATACGAAGCGCGCGAACTCACAATGATTGCATATTTGGCAAAAGTAAAGGAGGCTCTGCTCAGCTTCCAGTCACACTTCATCAAGCAAATCCCGAGGTCAGAGAACGCTGAGGCTAACGCCCTGTCCCGACTAGCTAGCACGAGCCACAACGCCAGGAGAACCGTGTACGTAGAGGACTTACCTCGGCCCAGCATTCTCGGTGGGGCAGAAGAGGTCGCTCCCGTCACTGAAGCAGAGCCGAGCTGGATCGACCCACTCGCGAGCTTCCTGCTAGACGGAACCCTCCCCGTGGACCGCAACGCAGCCAAGAGGGTGCAGTGCCAGGCAGCCAAATACGTCATGATAGACGAACGGTTGTACTGACGATCCTACACGCTCCCCTACCTGCGATGCTTGCGCCCAGCCGAAGCCGAGTTGGTACTCCGCGACACCCATGAAGGCTTGTGTGGCAGACACCTGGGGGGCAGAGCCCTCGCCGAAAAAGCACTTCGACAAGGATACTATTGGCCAACGATGAAGACAGAGGCAATCGAGCTCGTCAGAAAATGCGACAAGTGTCAGAAGCATGCCAACATCCACCATCAGCCCGCTGCCGACCTCAAATACCTCACCAGCCCATGGCCCTTCGCCCAATGGGGGATCGACCTCTTGGGGCCATTCCCACCAGCGACAGGCGGGAGAAAATTCCTAGTGGTGGCAGTAGATTACTTCACAAAGTGGATAGAAGATGAACCCCTGGCAATACTTACAACTCGAAACATACAGAACTTCTTTTGGAAGAACATTGTATGTCGCTTCAGGCTACCTCGGGTACTGATCTCAGACAACGGCAAACAGTTCGAAAATATCAAGTTCCAAGAATGGTGCCAAAGTATGGGAATTAGTCAGAACCTCACGTCGGTCGCACACCCACAGGCAAATGGCCAAACAGAAGTAATGAACAGAGCCATCCTCCGCGGACTGAAAGCACGATTAGACCGAGCCAAAGGTTTGTGGGCAGGCGAACTACCAAGTGTTCTATGGGCTCACCGAACCACGGAAAAAACCGCCACAGGAGAGACCCCCTTTAACCTCACCTACGGCACCGAGGCGGTGATCCCGGCGGAAATCGAAGTGCCTACGTTGTGACTAGAAGCGTACGACGAACAGACAAACGAGGGCGAGTTACGCACCAACCTCGACCTACAAGACGAAGTGAGAGACCTCGCGCACATCCGAACTGCGGCCTACCAACAAAAGGTAGCTCGGTATTATAACGCGCGAGTAAAGAAGAGGAACTTCCGCGTCGGTGACCTGGTTCTCCGTAAGATCATGGTGCCCGAACCCGGCGTAGGGAAACTTGGACCAAACTGGGAAGGACCCTACAGAGTAAAGAAAGCACTCGGTGGAGGAGCATACGAGCTCGGAACCCTAGAAGGAAAATAAGTACCCCGAGCATGGAACGTCGTCAACTTAAGAAGATACTACCTATAAACCACCAAGGCAAGTACCCCGAAGCCTAGGTAGAAAACGAACTGAAGGACCGAAACGGTCAGTTCGGCAAAAAACGCAGCTCAGACAGGACAACCAGCACTTAAAAAAGTCATTTCATTTCAGAAAGGTGTTAGAAAATGAACTGAAGGACCGAAATGGTCAGTTCGGCAAAAAACGCAGCTTGAAGACAAGACAACCAGCACTTGAACAAAAAGCCATTTCATTTCAGATAAAGGTGTACATTCAAAAAAAAAATCCATTTTACAAGCCAGGGGCTACTTCATCATTATTAGAAGCCACTTCGACAACACCCGAAGGACCTGCCTCCCCCTCGGAGTCCGGTCCGACATCCACAGCATTAGCCATCTCTTGAGTAATGCGCGAAGTGGATATGGCGTTGGTATTGAGCTCGGGGTACGTATTCCGGATCATCCACCAGCTTAGCTTGAAACCCCTCTTGTAGGAGTCCACCATCAGATCATCGAAATCCGGCGAAGCAATATAATCACTGACAGCTTTCTTCTTTGCGTCTTCGATGCCTTGAGAGAAGATCTGAGTCCTCTCCCTGATATCCTCCTGAAGATACTTGACCTGGTGCTGCAGGTCCAGCTTCAATTCCGTCATATGCTTCACCACCACTCCCATGGCCTCGGCATCTCTCTGAGACCTCGCCTGCCTACACCGCGCGAGGCGAGCAGTAGCCTCAGCAGCACGAGCAGCCTCCTCGGCAGTTCGAGCAGCCTCTTCGGCAACTCGCGCCTGCCTCGAGCATCTCTCCACCTGGTTCGCAAAGGCGTGAATAGAAAAGTTCACCTATCAAAGGGAAACGGGATCAAAAGAACGAATAGAAGAGTAAAGGACGAAGAACTCTAAAGAAGGGAGCACTTACCACCATAGCGTGAGTAACGGCATGGCAGGCCACTTGGTGCAGAGGGAGCTCGGTCCACGCCGCCACTTCCTCAGGAAACATCGCCTCCTTACTCCGTTGAAGAGCATGAACAGGCGACAGCACCCTCCTGAAGTCCCCCGGGGCCTCCGAGCCCGACGGCCCAGCTCGCGTATGGGCAGACTCGGAGTAAGCGGGAGCCCCTGTGTGTGGTTTCGGCATTAGGAGCCCCCGCCGGCTCCTGCATAGGAGGAACCATCTCGGGCTCCATAGGCTGATCCTCCGCCGGATAGTCTGGCACCTCGGGCTCCACACCCTGGGGTGGTTCGGCGCGAGCTCGCTTAGCCACCCGTTTTCTCCTCTTCATGCCCTGGAACAAGTGCCCACCTTGGGTCCCTCGAGAATCCATCGTACCTGCGAAAAGGAGTTCGGCATCAGTAAGACACGTAAAAGAAGAGCAAGACAGGATCGCTAGGGAAAGAACCTACCCGAACTCAGGCCCACAGTAATAAGCTTGGCCTCCGTCAGATACCGTTGACACTCCAGCCCGAGCCGCGCCCATTGCCGGAGGCCCTTCGCCGTCTCCTTATCGAGTGTGACGCCGGAGTCGGGAGCAGCCATCCCCCAGCCGGTCTGAAACGGCCACCCCAGCGCACTTCGCACCCCGAAATAGTCCCGCTTCCACGCCGGGACCTTATTACGGAGTCCGTGTAAGAGCTTGAAGCCTGGGCGAGGAGACAGGTAGTATGCCCGCCTACGCCCAGGAAGGGGACCCGCTTGCTTTTTCAGCACTAAAATAGAGGAGAAAATCTCCAAATCCAAAGGAAAGTTCTCGTCACAAAATAAGGAGATCGTCCCCACTAAATTCCTAATGGAGTTCGGATGAAGCTGGCCGACCGGCACACCGAAGTGGTTAAGAACCTAGACGAGAAGAGGATGAAAGGGCAGTCGCAGCCCCGCAGCGAGCTGTTCCCGGAAAATCACGATCTCATCAGGACCGTGTTCCCAAGGGAAGCTACCCGTAGGGATGAAGTAGGCGTGCTCCCCGGGCAAGTCGTAGTAGTCTATGAGGGATTGAAGTCCCTCAGGTGTTATAGTCGAAGGACCGGACTGATCTAAAACCCGGCCGCGACGGGAGGTGGACGCCGACCTACCCGAAGCACCTCGGCCTGTAGGTTCAACCCATTCCTCAGGACCTACATCGGGCTCACTTGAACTACCTGGGGACGCAAATTGGTTCATAGAACCTACATCAGACCCGCTTGAACAGTCTGAACCCTCCGAACTAGACATCAGAGAATGGAACGGGATTCCAAAAGCACTCACCCGGGAAGAAGACTGAAGAAGACAACGAAAGCACGAACAGGCAAGGAACCTGGGACGCGAGCTGAAGAGCCTGGACGCGAACTGAAACTTAGGCACGAGCTCAAGAGGTACAACAGTTGCAAGGACGCCCCCCCCCCCCCCCGCGCGCTATTTATATCCACTACGGCCGGAAAGCGACGGCTCTGATCGAAGCCAATCCAACGGCCCACAGCCGCGCTAAACCGCACGTCTTCCGAAGCCAATCAGCGCACGTCTTTCCGAAACTGACGAGGCATCGCGCACGTCCTATCAGAGGATGGGTGTCAGCACGCACCTTCCCGAAACTGATGGAGTGTCGGTGCACGTCTCCTCGCAATAAAAGCGTCTGCAGCAAAACTCTCGAACGACTGCCGTCACGTCTCCTAAACGCGCGCCCTTTTTTGAAAATCGAATTAAAGCGAGCGCCCTCAGCACGGACCAAAACCCTCCTGCTACCTTACGAACTCCCCTCGCCAAGACGGGACCCTTGTCGCAGGGAGTGGGGGGCAATTGATGAAGGGGAATTTGGCCCGACCTCGCAATCACCCGACACGTGGCAAAAACAAGCAACTCGGGACAGTAGAGCGCCCGAAGCGAGCACCGAAAGCAAGTCCAAGCTCACTACTGAGCCCGAGCTCCACCAGACCGCTCTAAAAGGAGCCCGAGCTCCCGACCAAGAGTCCAAGCTCCCTACTAAGAACCCGAGCTCCCTACTGAGAACCCGAGCTCCCTGCAAGGAGCACGTACTATATTGGGCCCCAAGCCTCACAAAGCTGTGACCCGAGTTGGCCCATGGCAGCTCTGAACACCCCCCAAACCGAACTCAAGACATCTCGCTCGCCACTCCAACACTTCGCTTCCGAAGCACCAGGCTGACCAAACGTACCTGACCCCAAGGACGCCCGTATCCAAGGGCGACGCACCTAACTAATTTGGGATCTGACACCTGACAGCCGCACTTCAAACGGCCTCCTGCTACCGCCACTTGCCACCATCGATACTAACCGCAAAGACGGCTCCGACAAAAGGAGTAGTGGCGGTTCTGTCCGGCCAGAGGAAATGACATCCGAACTGGCAGGAGTTCAGAAGTAATCATGCCCGATCTGACGGAAGCCTGGAAGTGAGTGTACGAGGTGGTTATAAAAGGCTCCTACCCCCCCAGGAACGAGGTATGCTAACTTTTGCGCTATCTGGTCTATCTTGCCTTTGAAAGACTAACTTGAGCTTCGGAGCCCTTACGCCGGGTTCTCCCCGGAGCTTCTCTTCACCCTCCGTTTCAGGTCCCTGCCGCCTAGTTTAGAGGCAAGATTGTTGACAGCTAAGACCAGCCGGATCGTGCATCATCAATACTTCTACCGGTATGCAGTCCTTATAGAATGGTTCCACCTATTCCCTTGATGTTGATACATCTAAACTAATCAAACCACACCATTAAACTTCAGACACATAAAACAGCTATCCATAAAGTTTCAACCCTAGATTCCCCCATTTGCCTGTCCATTAAACAAGTATTCTGTTCCAAAATATCTCGTTGACCTAAATTTCTACGATCTTGACCCCCTTCAACCAATTAGACATCACCATCATATGCCAAACACATCCAAACACCCACCTATAAAATTTCATCCCAAAGAACCTTCATTTACCCTTCAATCACACCAAGATTTTGTTTCAAGCCCTGTAAAATTTCACCTTACCAATTAATGGAGCACGATCTGGATGCTCCTAGCTGGAGGATGATCTAGAACTTGGCTGCATGGCGAGTTGGTTCGGTCTGCAAAACAGTGAGCTCAGAGAACCCGGGGTGGCTAACCCGGTGAGGTCGCTACAATACTTAAATTAGCATTGCGAGTTGAAAGTTTAATGATAAGTGTACTAGTGAGCAAATAATCGTGTGTGCCTGAGTCTTGGGGGTTGATGTCCTTATATAGGCAATGTTTGGCGTAGGCTTCACGCACTGCATCCGAGATTTTCGGGAAGTCATGATTAATCGTTCTGAGATCCTTGGAGGTAACCGCCATGCACGTTGACCATCCTCTAAATATCCGGTACGTGAACCAACTTCCAAGAAATCTGGGAACGTTAGGATATGCATGTCGAATTTGTCAATGAGCACATCTCGCAGGTTACCACCTGCTCCTCTGTCAGGTCGACATGCCCTCGAGGTAGGTCGCTCCTTGCATCGAGGTTACTTCGGCCAATGACGAGGTGTTATAGGTCGGTCCTGGATGAGACGCTACAAGCTGACCTAAATTGTGGTCGAGGTCGCCAGGTGGGCGACAAAGGCAGGTCACCAGGTCGGCAACATATGCAAGTCTCCAAGTCGGTGACAAACGTAGGTTGCCAGGTCGGTGGCAAAGACAAGTCGCCAGGTTGGGGCGAAGATGAACTAAGATCTGAGACTCCAAAACATCACTTAGGTGGTGCTTAGGTGTCTTCCAGCTGTTCCAAGATGCTATGTGTCACGATGTGAGATTTCGCTTAGGAGGGCCAAATCTTCCCTCATCACCAATCATCTCAAATTACCAAAAAATCCTACATTGTGAGTATTCACCCAAAACAAACCTTATTTACCACTTGATCATAAAAATATTCCATTTTGAACCTCCGCATTAACCGAATCAAGCCATTTCCAAATCTTCCTGATCCAGGACCATTTGGCCCAATACGACCCCACCAATCAACTTAGAATGTCCAAAAACCCCACCCTTTGAAATTTCATCCAAGAATACCCTCATTTGTCGTCCAATCTAAAAAGATTCCATTTTAGGCGATCTCATTGACCCGCACATGTACGACCCCACTTCACGGTCAAGCCCATCTCAATCCTCCATTTTTTGGCCCCAAAATCCCCACCGTTGAACCATAAGACCTGTTTTGCCCATTTTCTCAAATTTACCAAAATACCCCCTTCGAAACCCTAAAATTACCAAACTGATACTAGCATTATTATAAATATAAATCCTTCATTCGAGCTAATCATAAATCAGAAATTTCCATCATCTTCTACCTTCAAACCTAGAAGCAGAGCAGCGGCGACTCTAATTCCCCAAACCTCCAATTGTTCTCTCTCCTTTTCCCTTCCTTATTCTTTCTTCTTTCTTCTTCTTCTTCAAACCCCATCATTTCCTCCATTCCCTCTCCCTGCTTCCATTACCGCCACTACAATCGGCAGAATCAAACGACAGCGGCGGCGAAACCCCCCTCTCAGTCCAATCCCTTCCCCTTCTCTCACTCTCTTCCATTTCTATTTTTTCTTCTTCTTCCTCTCTCCCCACCTCCTTCTTTCTCTCATTCTTTCACCCACGCTAGGCCATCGATAATGTACTTGTTCGGATCATGGCTGAGCTAGTCCTGCGAGACATGTGGCCGCCCAGCTATCGCCCTACCACGTCACCCTAGCTTGGCCACGACGGCATAGATCGGTCGAGCTATACTATTACTGTGGTCCCACGTCTTATCCTTCCAACCACGTCAACTACATGTCATGCGGATGAGCACAACTACAGATAAGGAGGAGTAAGGAAAGACGACTCCGCTGGGGAATGGGACTCTATCCCGAGTACCTCAGTGGCTAACCTCACCCCGACAACCCCAGAAGCCCAATCCCACTAGGACACGGATCTTCGGCTATAAAAAAGGCACCCCATGCTCGACGTAAGGATCCAACTTCTAAGACCAGTACTGCGACTTAGCTCAAACCAACATCCTCATAGCTCAACCCGACCACCAACCACCTCTTACTGACTTGAGTGTCGGAGTACTTACCCGGGGATAACTCCTCGGGCCTCTGACTTCTTTCTCGATCATAGGTCTTGAAGCGCGACCTCGTCCGTGTAGCTTGGCCTCACCTTGTCAGCAATGACTATCTGGTTGCTCTTCTCAATTCGTGCACCACCTCGGATTGAGCAGTATCAGATTGGCACCGTCTGTGGGAAAAGTACAAAAAGCCACCATGAAAATCTTTCCTTACCGCACAATCAAGAAAGTGATCAAGATGCCCAAGAATCAGTCCAAGCGTTCAGCAGGCCGATCCCCGTCTCGGGAATCTCACCATTGCAGTTATCTGCATCGAGAAATTCCACCGCTCCCAGCCGCTGTTGATCCTGAGCAATTCCGAGCAATGCAAGAAAAAGTCGACAAGATCTTCGAAATGATGTAGAACCTAGGACCCGCAGCACCGCCTAGCAAGACCGTCCCCCCTTACGCACCGACGTGCACGAAGGATGATCATCATCCCGAGGACCCCAAAGCGCATCGAGTAGACAAGGGCATAGCACGGTCCAACTAAGAAAAGTGGGATACGACAAGAAGGTCGGCCCCCTTCGTCCGCTCTCAATAGCAGGAGGTACCAAACCACACGGATCCCGCCCAAAGAGAGGCTTGGCAGACGGACGCCACCTCACGTGGTCTCCGTCGCCAAGTCCAGCTCCGTGAAGGACCGCGCAGTGTGCCCCAAGAAGGAAAGGGCGACGCACACTACGGCTCCAAACTAAAGGGATGACGAGATTCGAGAACTTCGCCAGCGCTTAGAGGAGTTAGAGCATAGCCAGAGAAGCACGGCGCCAGCTGAAGATCAGCCCGCACCACCACTCGTGCCATGGCCAAGAAGCCACCCTTCACCCAAGAAATTGTGGACGAGGTACCTCCCACATGATGGCGGGCACTCCATCTTGACAAGTACGATGGAAACATTGATCCCGCTGACCATATCAAAGCATTAAAGGCTCAATTAGTGTTGGATGGATCCTCCGAGGGCTTGATGTGCAAAATCTTAGTGGCCACTCTCGAAAGTTCAGCCCTAACCTGGTATTCCTCCCTACCCCCACGCTCAATAGCGTCGTGGGAGCAGCTGGAGACCCAGTTCCACGCTCAGTTCACAACTAGTCAAAAGCATTGGAAAACCTCGGCTAGCCTCATGCAGGTATGGCAGAAGAAAAACAAGTCCCTCAAAGACTATTTGGCTAGATTCAACAAGGAAGCACTACAGGTTAGGAACTTGAATCAGTCTATGGCTGTCACCGCTATCCAGCATGGCCTAGCCCCATTCAACTTTTCCATCTTTAAAAACCCTCCGCAAACCCTGGCTGCGTTGATGAGCCATGCGCAAAAGTATAACAATGCAGAAGAAGTGCAGACACAACTACAGGATGAGGAAGAGGGGCCTGACAAGAGGAGGAGAGAAAGTCAGAAAGATCAGACCGATACCATAAGAGGCAAGACTGCCGACCCGACCATAGAATACGGACACCCCCACCGACCTATCGGAACTTCACGTTACTCAATATGCCGTGGTTTGAAGTCCTGATGCAAATCCACGACCGTAACTACATTCTTTGGCACGAGAAGATGAAAACGCAAAGCAACAAGAGGAATCACGACAAATATTGCGATTTCTATAGAGATCAAGGCCACGATACAGAGAACTGCTTCGACCTACGCAACCACATTGAAGACCGAATCAAGCGCGGATACCTCGGTGGATTCATCAAGAGCGAGAAGTCGGCACAGGAAGAAAAACACACAGAGGATGCTCGACCGTCGCCCCGAACTCCCCCTACTGGTGTGATTCACGTCATATCAGGTGGAGTCGCCGCAGGAGTGGAGAGTAGCTCAGGGCGCAAAAAGTATGTGCGACTATGCAAGATCGACAACCGGGGGAACAAGAAGAAGCGCGACAACGTTCACCGACGATGACCTCCGGGGGTTCAAACCCCGCATGACGATGCCTTGGTCATCACGGCCGAGGTGGCCAACCTAGAAATAAGACAAATCCCGGTTGACATGGGTAACTTCGCCAATTTACTCTTCGAGGACGTGTTCAAAAAGCTCGGCATCGACAAAGAGCGGCTCACCCTCGTCAACACTCCCCTAATGGGCTTCTCTAGGGAGTCCCTCCTGCCCACTTGGAGAATAACTCTTCCCCTACACCATGGTGAACTTCACTGTGGTTCGTTGCCCCTCTTCGTACAATGCCATCCCTGGTTGGCCGACCCTTAATGCTCTGCAAGCTACAGTCTCCACATTCCATCTCGTTATGAAGTTCCCCACCGAATATGGTATAGGGGTAGCACGTGGAGATCAAAGAACCGTGCGGCAGTGCTACTTGCTCTCCGGCCGAGGACCATAGTCGGCCGCAGAAACACTAATGACAGAAGCTTATGACTTCCGAGATGAAGTGAGGACACAGCGCGGCCAACCTATCGAAAACCTCATCCAGGTATCGCTTAAGGAAGGAGACCCCGAGAGGACAGTCCAGGTTGGCTCTCTCTTAAATGACTACCTCCGGGAAGAGCTTGTACAGTTACTGAGAGACCACGCCGATGTATTTGCCTGCTCGGTAGCAGATATGCCGAGGATTGACCCTGAAGTCATCACACACCATTTGAATGCCGACCCCCGCTACCGACCTGTCAAGCAGAGGAAGAGGAGTTTCGCAACAAAACGGTGGCAGGTGATTGCAGATGAACTACAAAAGCTACTCGGCGCCGACTTCATTCGGCAGGTCAAGTATCTCGACTGATCGACCAATGTAGTAATGGTGAAAAAAGCCAACGGGAAGAGGAGAACAGGTATCAACTTCACCGACCTAAACAAGGTCTGCCCCAAAGACAGCTTTCCTCTACCAAGGATCGACCAACTTGTCGATGCAACAGCGAGCCATGAACTCCTAAACTTTAAGGATGCCTTCTCAGGGTACAATCAGATCCGAATGCATCCCAATGACCAGAAGAATAACATCCTTTATAACCGACCACGGCTTGTATTGCTACAAGGTCATGCCCTTTGGCCTCAAGAACGTCGGCGCCACTTACCAACGACTGGTGAAGGAGGTGTTCAAAGATTAGCTCGGTCGAAAATGTAGAGGCATATGTCGATGACATGCTAGTGAAGAGCAAGAAGGTCGAGCCACACCTTGCCAACCTAAAGGAAGTCTTCAATACCATTAGGAAGTATAAGATGAAACTGAACTCGACCAAATGTGCTTTCGGGGTCGACTCGGGTAAATTCGTAGGGTTCATGGTGACGAAAAGGGGGATTGAGGCAAACCCAGAGAAAATACAGGTCATCCTCGACATGCAATCCCCCCGAACCTAGAAAGATGAACAACGGCTCGCCGAAAGAATTGCCGCCCTTAGCAGGTTCATGTCCAAATCCGCGTACTGGTGTCTACCCTTCTTCAAATCCCTCATACAACCGAAGGACTTCCAATGGACCAAGGAATGTGAACGGTCCTTTCAAGAACTAAAGAGGTACCTAAGTTCGTTACCTCTCCTCACCAAGTTGAGCCCAGGGGATGAGCTATTGCTCTACCTCTTAGCCGAGGATGAGGTCATCAGCTCGGTACTAGTCAAGGAGGAAGACCGGGTACAGAGGCTGATTTATTATACCAGTAAAGTCCTTGGCGGCATAGAAACCTGGTACTCCAACTTAGAGAAAATGACTCTAGCTTTGGCAAGTCCTCCAAAGGCTGGAAGCATCTGGCTGCTTGATCAATTGGAGTGTGGAGTTAAGTGAGTTCGACATCGAGCATATACCCCGATCGGCGATCAAAGCTCAATCCCTAGCCGACTTCATTGCTGAATGCATGTTCACCACCGAGGATCCTACCACGCCACCGCAAATATGGACCTTACACGTAGACGGCTCATCCAATCAGCAAGGCAGTGGAGCTAGTCTTATTCTCCTCAGCCCGGATGACACGGTGTTAGAGACAACGAGGCTGAGTATGAGACTTTGATCGCCGGGCTACACCTCACCCTAGACTGTAGGAGCTCGAAGAATAGAAGCCTCTAGTGACTCTCAACTAGTAGTCAACCAGATCCATGGACAATTTAAGACGAGAACGCCAACAATGGCTAGTTACCTACAGAAGGTGCAGGAGCTCATCCACCGACCTGAGCACTTCAACATCTAGCAAATTCCTCGAGTCAAGAACATAAGAACCGATGCACTATCCAAGTTGACCAGCTCCCCGAGAACCAACCTCAGCAAAACAACATGGTTGGACACCCTAGCCCAGCCGAGCATCATGCAGACAACTCTCCTCGTCCTCCCGATACAGCATGACCCATCCTGGATGGACCCTATAACATAGTACCTCCGCAAAGGCACACTTCCAGAAAATCGAACAGAAGCAAAGAAGCTCCAGCACAAATAAGCTCAGTACTGCCTTATCTAGGGTCAACTCTACCACCACTCACCATCTATACCCTACCTAAAATGCCTCTCCTCATCCGAGGCAGACTATGTCCTTAGGGAGATCCACGAAGGCATTTGCAGAGACCATCCTGTCACACGTACGTTGGCACAGAAGGCACTCCGGCAAGGTTGTTTCTGACCGACGATGAAACGGGATGCGACCTAGTTGGTTCAAAGATGCGACAATTGCCAACGACACTCCAGTCTCCACCAACAACATGTAGTCCTCCTGAAGCCAATCACTAGCCCGTGGTCATTCGCGCAATGGAGGATGGACATCCTCGCTCGCTTTCCCATAGCGGTTGCTCAGAAGAAGTTCCTCCTGGTGACAGTGGATTATTTCACCAAATGGGAAAAAGTCAAAGCTCTAGCACGCATTACTATGCATAATGCCCGAAACTTTTTCTGACAAAGTATTGTTTGTCAATTCGGTATACCATGCATCCTCATCACAAATAACGGGACACAATTCACCGACCGAAAGTTTGAAGCCCTCTACTCCGACCTAAAAATTGACCACCGAACCACGGCTATACACCAACCCCAAAGCAATGGGTAGACCGAGGTGACCAACTGAACCTTGTTGCATGACCTGAAGACTCGACTGGACCAGGCTAAGGGGAGGTGGGCCGAGGAACTGCCGATCATACTTTGGGCATATAGGATTACTCCGCTCGCAGCCATTACTGAGACCCCCTTTAGCTTGACCTACGAAGCCGAGGCTATGGTTCCTATAGAGATTGGCTCCCCAACCCTCCGGACCGAGCTCTTTGATGAGGACCAGAATGACGAAGACCTCTGCGCAGAGTTAGACCTGATAGAGGAAGCCTGGGAATGAGCATATGTCAGCATGGTAGCATAGTAGCAAAGGATGGAGAAGTACTACGACACTAAAGTCAGAAGACGCGAATTCAAGACTGGCGACCTCGTCCTCCGCAAAGTCATAGTACCAGCACCCGAAGAAGGAAAGCTTGGATCGAATTGGGAAGGGCAGTATAAAGTCACCAAGGTCCTTGGCCTAGGCCCCTATAGGCTCGAAGACCTGGATGGCCGACCAATATTAAGGTGTTGGAACTTGGAAAATCTCAGGATGTACAACCAATAGACTTGCAAGCAATAAAAGTTTCCTTTCTTTCAAACTACAGCTTTGACCCCAAGACGCGTGCACGCCCACCGCACACACCACAACACACATGCTGAGCCGCACTGCCAACTGAGTTGACTCCGCCGATTCCCGAACGGATGAGCCCATTACGCTCAGCTCGACAGTGTATCGCCGCCTAAGCTACCCAACTCAGCTGACAACGGCCGAGCCTAAACGTGGAGGAAGAACGCCCCCGCCCACCAAGGCCTGAGGGCGGTTGAGAAATTCCGCCCAATCACCGGCTTAATGGCTGAGCTAGCTAGGAAATGGCTAGCCCTAGAAGGGACCCAAAGGCTTATGAAACTGAAAACTAAGGGTTTCATGGCTGAGAACTCAGAACCGAAAGATCTCGGGCAACTATACCTCGGTCGGCACAAGACAAGGGATGCCGAGGCATAACCCGGCCGGCTATGCCTCGACCAACTACACCACGGTCAGCACAAGATTGGGGATGCCGAAGTGTAGCCCAGTCGGCTATGCCTCGACCAATGAACTAAAATCATAGAAATACAAAGAAGTTGCCCATGGCACAACCAACCCTGGCCCGCGTAGTAGCCCGACCGGCCACACCCGGCCAATAGAAAATGGTACAATAAGGCCAACAGAATTGTACAATAAGATGTTGAGGCATAACCCAACCCGATACACACAATAGCCCGACCAGACAAGCCTCGGCTGGGAAAAGAAAAATGCACTAGGATAGCAACATATGTGCAGACAAAAGAAACACTAAATATTCAACTCAAAATCGTTCATTACATCACTTGAGGCTCGTTATACCGAGAACAAGAGAAAAAAAAACAGAAAAAAAAGAGAGAGAAGGCAACTGCTCAATCCTCGGCGGTAAAGTCAACAGCACCATCAACGGCTTCGACCTCAACATTATCTCCCTCGGCGGATCCTTGCGGAGAATCTGGATCGAAAGCACCCAAACCCTGCAACTCATCGGCCAACTCCATATGGCGGCAAAGGATCCTTCGACAAAAGAGGTTTAACCCAGCCGCAAAGGAAGCTTCGGCGTATTCATCCATTTGCAGTTGTATCTCCTCCGATGCCTTGTACTGGTTTACTGCCTCCTCGGCAGCCTCCTGCCTGAACTTGTCTCACTCCGCCTTAAGCTCAGCGATCTCTCACTTCAGCTTCGAACAAGACTGGCCTGCTCGGCCATCTGTACCTTTAGCTCGGCCACCTCCCTCTCAAGAGCGGTCAATCACTCCCCAGCAGCCTGCAACTCAGCCAATTGGGCCATTGGCTGCAAATACTTAGAGTGTTCCCGTTTACACGATGACCGAAGGTCTCAAAGATGATCAACCGGCGCGACTGCCGCACAAGCATTCTATAGACGAACACGGTAAGTATACCAAGAAAGAGAACGAAACACAAGGAATTAGAAGAGGGGACTTACCTGGGCCGCAGACCGTAGCAGCGCACACTCCAAGACTCTGCTACCGACCCCGATTGATTCCCAAGCTATTGACATTGTCATGATTCCCCGCAGTAACTGCTTGGAAACCCCAGGCGTCTCCAGATTATCGTCCGCATGATCCGACCACCTCGGCACGTGCAAACCCGAGCTACTGCCTGCCTCAGTTACCGACGTGCCTACGAGACGATGAACCCCTTTAGGGTCGACCACGACAACGTCATCCTCCTTAGCCTCCCGTTGTCGGACTCTCCTTTGCCGACAAGCCGCCCTGTCCGCGGAACATGTCTGCTCTCCTGTCTCAGGATGAGCTTCCGGTTGCACACAGGCTCGCTCCTGCCTTTGCCGAAGTGCCTTCATCCGGCAAACAATCTCTTCCTCACTAGCCTTACTTATACCTGCAACACAGGATACCCAAGGTAAGTAAAAGGCATGCAAGATAAATTTAACTCGACGAATGAATAAGTAAAGAAAACAAACTAGCCACCCTCTCCATCAGCCTGGTGAGCATCAGCATCTCCGAGCATGTGTACGCGATAACGTCGATTTCATTGATCATGCTCAGGGCCAACCTCTCCTCCCAAGTGAGCGCCAACAATTGGAGCTGCAGCAGATTCGTCCTCAGCTCTTGCAGCTCGGCAGGAAAAGGGGAACCCCCGGGAATGCGCACGAAGAAGAACGAATCCTTCCAGTGCTTCACAGAGGAAGGGGCCCCGACCAACGACCAAATATTCCGCAGAGTGGAGTAGTACCCCTACTGGTGGTGTTTCAGCTGGAGCTTAAAGTTCACCATCCCCAGGGTCAACTCAATATGGCAGACGGCACTGTAGGACATAAGGCCGAGCAAGAACCTAAAGGAGTTTGGCATCAATTGTAGTGGCAATACCCAGTACCAGTTTAGCACATCGGCGAACCCCTCGCTGAACGGGAACCTCAGCCAAGTCTCCAAGTTGTGCTCATAAACGCATAGTTAACTGGGCTAAGCATCAGTGGCCATCTCCTCGGGAAGCGGACACCTCATTTGGTATTCCACGAGAATGGCGTATATAGCTCGGATCCGAGCCATATCCCCAGGCGCCAAGACGCAGGGCATGGTGCCAAACCGGTGACCTGCCCGTAGAGGAAGCTTCGCCTCCATCCCGAAGGGACCAACCTCAGCCTCCTCAACTTCGGCAGCCACAAAATCTCTTAGCTCATGCTCGTAGTTTGAGCTGTGAGAAGAGGTGGAACAAGAACTACTGAAGTTCTCGGAAGAGGAAGAGGACTGGCGAGAAGAAAAGGACATACCAGGCAATTTACAAGAACAGAGGAGCAAAGGCCACCGAGCTATCTGCCATGCTACTTGTCGAGCTATTCGTCGTGCTATCTATCGAACAACCTTTCGAGCAGAAAGTGCCAAACACCTTCTTGCAAGCAATACTGAAGATAGGGGGTCCCCCTATCTTCCCTTTTATAACCATCAGGGGCACAGACCGAGGAGAGATCAACGGTGTAGATGAAGCACCTCTGACAACGTCTCAGAAGACCAATCAACGCGACCAATAACGTACGACGGGAAGCCTCGAAAACCAAAGCGGCATCCTCTATAGGCAGTAGTTATGCCTATTAATTGCGCCGATTCGACTATAGTACCGATCCAACCTTCGACGTGGAGACCCGCAGTACCGGTCCAACCTCTGATGCAGACCCTCGGCTAGGCCACTCAAGTCCTCGGTTAAACCGCTTAAGGCTACAAGGCCGCGTAGTAGTCTAGCCGAGCACCCCCCTCCTCGATAGTAGAACTGGGGGAGTGGTTCGGGAACCGAAACTTTGGTTCTCATTTAAGTTCTATAGCCGACAAGCGAAAGACTCCTTGGCAATGACTGACATGGAGCAAACGAATCGCAATGACCTCAGTTTCACAGCTCGACAACCCTGAAGGAACCCGTCTCCGCAACCTAGTGCCCCATGGCCGAACATCACAACCTCAATTCCGGAGCTCGGCCTTCAACCGTCAACAAAAGGCCTTTCCTCAACACATGGCCGAGCTAATCCCCGATTTCGGAAGCTCGGCACATCAAAGCCGAGCATGACACAAATCCCAACTCCGAAATATGGATCCAACTCCAAAGCTCGGTGCACCATGGCCGAGCATCACCACAGCACCAAAGCTCGACTTGCACTTGGAATCAGAGCCGTTCCTCGACCCCACCAGGATAAACTCAGAAGCTTAGCTCGACACCTTGGCTCTCTACCAAGCTACGCAACCACGCAACACTTCAGGCTAGGCACTCCCCAACCTCAACTGCAGGACTGGGGGAGTGGTTTGGATTTTGAAGTCAGTGCTTTTAGAGTTTTACAGTCGACAATGGGAAGATTGCTCGGCCATTCCCCATATTGTCCGGTGCTCAAGATTGCGACAGTCACCGAGGAACACCAAGAGGGCCAGACGCCCATCCAGACATCAACTTGAAGTTCTTTAACCGAAGAACGGATTGGACTACTTCATCCCTCAACTTCAGAACTGAGGGAGTGGTGTTCAGGTCATGGCTGAGCTGGTCCTGTGAGACACGTGGCCGCCTAGCTATCACCCTGCCACATCACCCTAGCTCGGCCGAGCTATACTATTATTGTGGCCCCCTGTCTTATCCTTCCAGCCACGTTAACTACACGTCATGCAGATGAGCACAACTACAGATAAGGAGGAGTAAGGAATACGACTCCGCTGGGGAATGGGACTCTATCCCGAGTACCTCGGCGGCTAACCTCACCCCAACAACCCCGGAAGCCCAATCCGATCAGGACACGGATCTTCGGCTATAAAAAAGGCATTTCATGCTTGAGGTAAGGGATCCAACTTCTGAGACCAGTACTGTTGCTTAGCTTGGACCAGCATCCTCATAGCTTGGCCCGACCACCCACCTCCTCTTATTGACTTGAGCGTCGGAGTACTTACCCGTGGATAATTCCTCGGGCCTCTGACTTTTTTCTTGATCACAGGTCTTGAAGCGCGGCCTCGTCCTCATAGCTCGGCCTCATCCTATCAACAAGGACTATCTGATTGCTCTCCTCAATTTATGCACCACCTCGAATTGAACAGCATCAATGCTCATTTTTATTCCTTAGTTTTTTCACTTGACAGGCTTCGTCGCACTGGGGGAAGAGACCGTAGGAAAGTAAGACACATTCAGTTCATTCCAACTTATTATCGGAGTAATGGGGAATACTGTCTTGAAAATCTTGCATGATCATATCGAGTATTCAAATCTGAAGTCAAAGGGAATACATGAGGCCTTCTTCTTCCGCTTTTTTCACAGAGGAAGGTGAATTTGGATCATCCAAGTTTTATTTCAAAGAATTTGTAATTCTTGTACTTCATCATCTTGGAACTTTGATACCACTAATTGCACAATAGTATCTGTTATATATGCTTATATCCTTTACATTGATGTGGGTAATAAGGTGCGTACTACTAAAAATCAAATCTAAATGAAGTTGGCAATTAACATCCCCACCTGGTTGGCAATCAACATCCTATTAAGGTGTGTTAATGGTATTGAAAAATTCGATTTTGAATTCAAAAATTGACATAATCTAATTCAATTTAGATAATTTGAATATCATAATTAATTAAATTGTGGTAAATTAATCGAATCGAATTTGCATATGATCTGATTTAATAAATATTTGAATTTAATTAATTATATAATTCATAGGGTAAATTATAAAGACCCCCTTGTACTATGGGGTATACCTCATCCCCATGACTATTAAGTCAAACGATGGAATGGGTTAAATTACCAAAATGTCCACTTAAACTTTTCATATTTTCTTTTCCGAAGTTAACTAACTGAAAACTCTAATGGATGGGGTATTCAGGGATGTCTTGTAATTTACCCTAATTCATATATAATATATAATATTTAAACAAATTATATATATTTATAATAACTTTAAATAATTAACATGCCAAATTTGATTTGAATTTGGATGTTGGCTGATTCAATTATTGAATTCGATCCATTTACACACCCACTCACTAGATCAATTGAACATGGCAAGTGGGCAAGCACAGCTCGAGCACCCCATGGCCTATGTTTGTCCACCAAATTAGCTGAATGTCATGGCTTTCAATGTATTGCTATGACCCCACCTTGAATTAGATGAGGCAACAATGTGGTGGGGCCACAACAATAAATCGAAGGCCATAATTTCAGTTTTAGTCCTGTGCCAAAACCATGTCTCAGAAAAAAAAAATCTTTTTCTCAAGTCATAATGAGATTTTTCAATATTGTTGAACAAAAAAAGATATTTTTTCTCAATTTCATAGTTGGGCTTTAGGCATGAGCCTGAATGTGTTATATTGATAGACGCAAAGATCAGTCTGGCCCATGAATATGTTTAGATGCAATCTGAATTAAAACTGATTTGAACAGGTTGGATGGTCTAATAAGGCATTGAGTTGGAACAGTCTGGTCCAAAATGTTATCGGATTGGATTAGACCTGATCCATCTATAATGAACATATTGGACCGGATCAGATTGGACCATTATCTGCTCCATTGACAGCCCAAGTTTCAGCCTACACCCCTTGCCGCCACATGGCTAAGAAGCAATTACTTTTGTCCATTTTCTATTTCGTTTCTTTATATGTAATTCTTGAGTCCGCGTTCCGTGCACCCATGGGTGCACCTTCCAATCATACCGAACGAACGTAAACTATGTAAGGGTAACGAAGGTTTGACCATCAATTGATTCCGTCCGGTTCAATCACATGCAAAAAGACAATCTTTCATTTTCTTTTTACACAAGTTCGAACTCCCACACGTTCAACAGTGACAAGCTCACCGGTGGCCCAGTAAATGGTGAGGCCACCGGCGGCGAGGGATAAATCATCCGGCCTCTAGTCCATACGTCTTCTTCCTCTTCCTCTCCCTCTTCTTCTCCTTTCTCTTCTTCTTCTTGTGTTGGCTGGATGATTTGAACCCTACCCGTTCGGCCATTCCAAGGTATAATCGGCATATATGGCAAGAAATCTCCAGACACGAAATTACATGACTGAAATTTCACTGTACAGCTGCTGCTCCTCCTCCTTCTTCCTTGCAAACTCAGTGAAGAAGAATGAGCCCAATTTGGCCTTCACCCTGTTACCAGTGAAGAAGAGTGAGCCATGGGGGAGTCTGCAATGCAAAATGGGCTTGACTGGGAGACTCACCAGGAAAATACAAAGAACAATATGGCACAAGCGGTGGAGCTCCTCCCGCTCATGAGCCCTCTCCCTAAGTAGAGCATTTCGTAATTCAGCTAACCAAAAATTGACTAATCAACAAAAGACCAAACGTCGTCAGTCCGTACACCATCGACACATCCGAATCGTATACGGAGATCGTGCGCTCATCGTACTCATCCAGTTGCACCTTACCCTTTAGATAGAGAGAAAGGGAGGTTAATTAGCTCTGTACGTTCTGTAAAAAATCAGGAAATAGAGAAGATAGTAGGTTGTTACTGTTCTCTGACAATGTTCGGCGTCTCAGCAAGGACGAAGGTGGCGAGATGGAGGGATGTGACGATGGCCAAAACTGAGACGGAGACCGCCATCACTGTCTCTCTCTTTCTCTGGATCAGCTTAGTGAGATGAAGTATCTGCTTATGTTGATGATGACCTTCATTTTCACTCGCTCCCTGCTTTTTGCCTTTTTCTGCAGTTTTGCCTTTTCTTTTGAGCATTGCACGGGTGGGGAGTGCTTTGAGTCCCAGGCCATCGGAGGATAAAGCCTCATGGACTCGCAGAGGCAAGCTTTCAACAATGGCAAGTCTTTCAGAGGTTCGTAATCCAACGATTTCTGCTCGTCGTTGCCAAGTGTTATGACTACTTCCTTCACCACATCTTTCTCAGTATTGGGGTGTCGGCAAAGCGACCAGAAGAGCCACGTCACTGCCGTCGATGTTGTGTCTCTCCCCGCCATTATGAAGCTTATAACCATGTCTCTTAACATGTCATCGTCATGCCCATCTGAATCTCCAGTTGGTTGCCACCGGCTCGATTGGTGTTTGCTGCCGATGAAAGAGAAAGTAAGTGTTTTGTGGTCGGTTCAACCAGCCGAACGACTGGTAACGGAGAAAGTCATCGTTAATTCGTGGTTAAGACAGATGAGATGACGTATTCGTCTTTCATCGGAAGGTGCACCCATGGATGCACAGAACGCGGCTCGCGGGGAAAATATCCAAAGACAAATCCAGAATGAAATATGGATTTAGCAATTAACATGTGGAGTATTGTAGTAAATAGCAAACTTGATATCTACCGAATCCGGATTAGCTGCACCTGATGGCTGTGTTAGGAGCTGTTTAACCAATAATAACACCCACGTCAGCTATCAAATGTATATGCCCCACAGCCACTCCAATCTCTCACTTTGCCTGCATAGCTGACGTGGGGCGTTGTTATTGGTTAAATAGCCCTTAACGCACCCATTCTCCAACTGTCTAGCAGTTAGGTAAGGTTAATGGGCAAACTGTACTGATCTTGTTTTGAGGGTTCCACTGGAGCCCATCTCCATTCTCCAACTATATTGGACTGAAGCCAGTTTGTGATATCTACCACTATGTGAGATTTGAAAGGGGGAAGAAAGAATGAAAATCTGTACTTTCACTTGATAAATTAATGGCCAATCCAATTTGAACTATCAGCCGTCCAATAGGTTAAGCACCATTTATCCTTCTGTAACCATTTCTGATGGTGCTTGGATGCGTGATGCTTATCTTAGACTGGAATCCAAGTTTGAACGAGGTTTCTATCAGTGGAGAAACTGAGATCCAAGTCTTCTGCTGGAAGTGGAACAAAATTACGAACTTGGCTGATCGAAAACTTTAACCTAGATTCATGAGATGATGGTATAGTTGGACTTGGGCCTGAAAAGAAAGTGCATGTCATAAATCATTAAGCTAAATTTGGGCCTGATAAATAGTAGAGCCCATGTTTATATATATACTAAATGGCCAAAGCCTCTCCTAGTCAGACATGTGGCTATCTTCCATTCAGACACCTGTCATCCTAAAGATTTCGATAAAATGGATACATGTCAAATTCTGATTAATGATAGTTCAAGAACGAGTCCACTAGACATGTGTCAAATTCTGATTAGTGGTAGTTCAAGAAAAGAGCCCACAAACATGTAGAGTGGAGCCCACCACCATGCAGAGCTGCAAGAAATGGAAAGCTCCCACTTTTAATCATTTCCTAAAAAAAAAAGAAAATTGTGCTATTAATTAATATTAACTACTAAACTAAATAATTATTTTCAGCTATTGATTACTAATAATAAGGGAAAATTCGTGATAGGTACGTTGTACTTTAGGTCGAGTGCCATTTAATACCCAAACTTTAAAATGAGACAATCTAGTACCCGAACTTTCATTTTGCGACAATCTAGTACCTACCACTAATGGACAATCAGTTATGTATATCACATGACCTCATGTGCGATTTAAGACTTTTGAAAATATCAAAATTACCCATAGAAATAAAATACATTGTTCACCATCTTCTTTCTCAAGAAAATGAAAGAAAATCCAAAGGGCTCGCCACCAGCTACCTCACTCTGCTCGATGCATCGGATCCTGTATAACAAGCAAGCTTTTAACCAAAAAATTCAAACAAAACGAATGTTGTAGTGATTCAGGGAGGTCGAAGTCGAATTGAATTGATCGTATTTGTGTCTTTGCAACTGCAAAGTGAACCGACTTTAAAGTCTTTGCAACTGCAAAGTGAACTGACTTTAAAGTCTTCCTCTCTCTCTCTCTCTCTCTCTGGAGTTCTGGAGTCTTTCGTGATCGTGTTACTTTCTTTCATGGCCACGTTGTTGCTATGTTGCTCAGTAACAGTAACATTACACTTTTCTTTTTCAGTCCTGCGAGAAACAAACACTTCATAGTTATAGAGCACGTCCCTCCCTAATCCTCTCTCAGGCCCAAATGTTCTTCAAAGCACTTTTCTGCTTCTGGTCACTTACAGCAGCAGAAAAAGTAAAAGCATAAGTTATAGAGATGAAGCTTTACGTGTACATATCAGAAGTTAAAGATTTGTTTGTGAAGGACTTCGTGGAGGGCTTCTATGTCAAGCTTCAAGTATAAGTCCCAGACCAGAGTCGTGAATAAAGCCCTGAACCCTATTTGGAACGAGGAGTTCGTATTCAACATCCATGACCTGGATGAAGAGATTACCATCTGACGATTGCATTTTATTGAGGGGTGGTCTCTGAATTATCATCTAGCGATATTTTTTTTTCTTCTGATTTCTTTTATCATCTGACAATCTAATTGTTAGAATATTACATGTTCCGATTAGGACAGCTGTATCTTGCCAACTGTACATCCTTAGTTATAACCGACTGAACACCTGTATATATCTATGTAATCCTCCCATTTAATTTAAAACGAGAGAGAGAAAAGATTTTCTTCTCATTCAATACCTGCATTCATGGTATCAGAGCGGTGATCTACTTGTTCTTCCGCCGTGATGTTCCTCTGTTTTCTTCTGTTTCTCAAGAATTAGATCATGTTCTTCAAGTGTTCTTCCACCGTGACGTTCATCTGTTTTCTTTATGTTTCTCAAGAATTAGATCATGTTCTTTAACTGTTCTTTCTTCATACTTTCTTCAAGTATTCTTCAAGAATTCAATGCCTATTTTTCAAGAATGGAGATTGAAGTTAACTCTCCATACTTTCTTCATCCGTCCGACAATCCAGGTGCCATACTGGTTTCATCTCCACTCAACAGAGATAACTTCTCATTGTCACAGCAAAGGATGATCAATGCACTCAAAGCAAAGAACAAAATCGGCTTCATCGATGGATCTCTACCATGACCTACTGCAAGTGATCCCGATCTCAATGCTTGGATAAAATGCAACGCCATGGTAATGGCATGGATTTTTAACTCCCTAACCAGAGAGGTTTGCGAAAGCGTTGCTTTCTTTGACTTAGCAACAGATATATGGAAGGAACTCCAAGAAAGGTATTCTCAGGGCAATATTCCCCGAATTCACCAGCTGAAAAATGATCTTGCTTTACTTTAGCAAGGAGATTCATCCGTAACTGGTTATTTCACCAAATTGAAGACACTATGGGATGATTTCAATGTCTTTATAGTTCTTCCAGAATGTACCTGTGGAACAACAAAGTTCTTTGTTGCTGAACATGAAAAGGAAAAAATACACCAATTTCGTATGGGGCTGAATGATCGGTTTAATGGAATTCGCTCAAGTATTATGGGAACAAAGCCATTACCATCCCTCAACAAGGTGTATGCGCTCGTCACCTAGGAAGAGCGATATCATATCGTAGTTTCCCCCACGACCACTGCAACCAGAAGTTGCCGCACTAGCTGCAAATGATTCCAAGAATGGAAACAATCGGTCAAAATTTTATTGTGACCATTGTAAGCTCACAGGGCATACAAAAGATTGGTGTTATGTGCTCAATGGATATCCAGCCCATTGGAATCGGCGCAAGAATGGGAAAATTCCTTCACAACAAGTTAATACCTCAGGTGCTAACAAGTCAGTCTCTTGTACCTCAACTGATACTGGTATCATGGCTCCCGCAAATGAATCTTCTCCAATAGTAGGTCTTACCATGCACCAATATTCTCAACTCTTGTCTCTGTTAAATCGTGAATCCTCTAAATTTGCTGCCAACACAACAGTTAGTAAGTCTTTTGAAACCTCAATAGAATGGATCATGGATAGTTGTGCATCTGACCACATGGTTTCTTCACCATCCTATTTCCATGTTTCTAAACATGTCCATACTCATGTACGCCTTCCAAATGGCTCAGTCACTTATGCTACTTGTCGTGGTTCCATTTTTATGGGTTCTTGTACCTTACATGATGTTTTAATCATTCCAACATTTCATTGCAACCTCTTATCCGTGAGCAAGATTACACAACAACTAAATTGTGTAGCTGCTTTTTCTCCTTCTACTTGCACACTTCACGATTTTTTCTCCTTCTACTTACACAACGACTGTGATTGGAATGGGTAGACTACGACATAGGCTGTACCACTTTATTTTTTCTCCACCACCAATGGCTGCTAATTCTTCCACTACTCCCATCAGTCTTGAACTATGGCATCAGCAGTTAGGCCATACTTCACGATCCTGCATGGAACTCATACCTGGCATATCTACTTCTAGTTTAGACAAGTGTTGTGATACTTGCCATAAGGCCAAGAAAATTCGGATTCCATTCCCTACTACTAATACACGTAGCCCTTCCCCATTTTTTTTATTCACTGTGATATTTGGGAAGGCTACAAAACTCCTTCACATTTCGGTGCTCGGTATTTCCTCACTATTGTTGATGACCATACACGTTGTACATGGACCTATATGCTTAAAAATAAATCAAACGCTAGTCTTCTTCTTATGGAATTTTGCACCATGGTTACTCGGAAATTTAATGCTCTTGTAAAATTTGTTCGATCTAACAATGGTTCTGAGTTCACTTCTGGACCTGTGTAGAAATATTTCCGCAGCCAAGGTATTCTTCACCAAAGCTCATGCGTTGCCACACCCCAACAAAATGAGGTGGCTGAGAGGAAACATCGCCATTTACTAGAAATGGCCAGAGCCCTGAAATTTCAAGGGTCCTTACCCAATTCATTATGGGGTGAATGTTTACTTACTGCTACATATCCTATCAATTTACTCCCTACACCAATATTGTCTAACATTTCTCCCTACGAAGCCTTGTTTCACAAGAAACCCTCATATGATCACTTGTGGGTGTTTGGATGCCTTTGCTATGTCCAAGTAATTCCTAAACCTTCAGTCAAATTTGCTGCCAGAGCTGAACCTTTCATTTTTGTGGGCTACCCACATGGACAAAAGGGTTATCGGGTCTATAGTCTTGAAACCCGACGGATATTCACTAGTAGAGATATTTTTTATGAAACGAAATTTCCTTACAAGACCAGTCCACTTTCCTTCCAAGATTCTGGCCCAACTATTGTTATGCCATTACCACCAAACCCATATGATGATCTTGAATATCCAGGCCCAACCATAAATAATGGTTCACCTACTGAATCAGTCCTTAACCCATCACATGACCATGGACCTATTGATGCTAGTCTAACAATTGTTTCTCCACCTTAGCCCAACACCCAAACTTGTGAGCAAGACCAAGTTCCCATTTCAGCCCCAATACATACCCCTCGTCCTCGCTGCCATCCTACAACCCCAACTCGGCTTAATGATTATGTATGTGACCTCCCACCCTCCATTGCCAAATTAAACCATGTTGTTTTGGATGTTGAACCAAAATCCTATGCTTAAGCAGCCCAAGATCCTTGTTGGCGCCAAGCTATGGCTAATGAAATAGCAACTCTAGAGCGTTACAACACATGGAAAATTGTATCTCTTCCTCTAGGAAAGCATCCCATTGGCTCCAAATGGGTCTGTAAAATAAAGTACAAAGTTGATGGTACTGTTGAGCACTTCAAGGCTCACCTTGTAGCAAAAGGATACACTCAGGTTGAAGGTCTTGACTATCATGACACTTTCGCTCCAGTAGCAAAATTGGCCACACTTGTTGTCTCCTTGTTGTGGCAGCCATCAAGGGTTGGGACCTTCACCAACTCGACATTAACAATGCTTTTCTCCATGGGGATCTTCATGAAGAGATCTATATGACTGTCCCTCAAGGTTTTGCTACCACTGATTCTACTCATGTCTGCAAGCTACAAAAATCTTTATATGGTCTCAAGCAAGCCACTCGGATGTGGTTTAAAAAATTTACACAAGCCTTAACTGCTCTCGGCTTCACACAGTCCACTGATGATTATTCTCTTTTCATCATCACAATCCTTGTCTATGTGGATGATGTCATCATCACAAGCAATGACCATGCCCGTATCATCTCTCTCAAAAGGCACATTGATAATAAATTTGGCATCAATGATCTTGGCCCCTTATTCTTGGGGCTTGAAGTTTCACGATCCAAAGCCGGGATATTTCTCAACCAACATATGTATGCCTCTGATGTTGTTCAAGAAACTGGTCTTCAAAATTGCAAACCTTGTTTGACACTAATGGAACAGCAAAATCATCTTGTTAATGCAAATAATCCACCTTATTCGGATCATGCACAATATCGTTGGTTGGTTGGCAAATTGGTCTACCTCACTGTTACTCGACCAGAACTGAGTTTTGCTATCAATCGCTTGAGCTAATTCATGCATCAATCCCACCAAGAACACTTTAATGCAGCACTAAGAGTTGTTCGTTATATCAAAGGCACTCTTTCTACTGGATTGTTCTTCTCAGCCTCAAGTTCTCATCATCTCCAAGGGTTCTGTGACTGGGACTAGGCTAGTTGCCCCCTCACTTGCTGCTCAACTACAAGATATCTCACCTTACTTGGTGACTCCCCTCTCTCATGAAAGGCTAAGAAACAACACACGGTTTCCCGCTCTTCTGTCAAAGCTGAATACCGTGCAATGGTTGCTGCTTCATCTAAAATCATCTGGTTACGACGGGTGCTTGCTAAGCTTATAGTTCTCTTATCCGACCCTCCAATTCTATATTGTGACAGCAAGGCCACTCTCCACATTGCAGCCAATCCAGTCTTCCACGAACGCACTAAGCACATCGAGATCGACTGCCATTTTGTTCGTGATCTTATCCAACGTGACGAGCTACCCACTGCACATGTATCAAGCACCTCACAGCCAGGTGATCATTTTTGGGATCACTTGTCCAAGTTGGGCATCAAAAACGCTCCAACTTGAGGGGGGTGTTAGAATATTAAATGTGTCGATTAGGACAGTTGTATCTTGCCAACTGTACATCGTCAATTATAACCAACTGAACACCTGTATATATATCTGTAATCCTACCATTTAATTTAATACAAGAGAGGGAAAAGACTTTCTTCTCATTCAATACTTGCTTCACTAATGCATACTATTTTCCCTTCGATTGTCTATTGAAGGCTTTCGTGTGTTAGGTCTACTTGGGGGTTGGGCTGAAATTAAGCTTCAAATGCAATTTTAAGGGGCAGATTTTGCATTTCGGCATGTTGAGAACCACACTGGGGAAAGGGAAATGCTTGACTTTAAAAAGAGGTTCATGCTTGCTTTGCTCTTCACAGTTCACACAATTGACGTACAACGATCCAAGTTCTAGATTGTCTATCATGGAAGTTCCTTTAATAATTGGACATATGATTTTTTTTTTTGTTGTAAATGAGCGTTTTTCTTATTCTGTCATGGCTTAGCAAATAGTGATAACTGATAATTCTAAATAGTGCATTCAGAGATGATGAATAGTGTCATATTCTCGTTTCGATATGTCCATTGCCTTAAGGGAGAGTTGAGTATAGTGAAAGGCCATCTTATAGCTAGCCGTCGATTTTGGTATTGCTGCATACATTGATTGCTCATTTTGAAAGCACAACTTTTGGGATTCATTTGATAAAGAAAATTAGATAAAACTTAAGGGGGCATTTGTGTCTTTTTCCCATGACACTTAACGGTGAGTTAACGCCAGGTACTATATTGTCACAAAATGAAAGTTCGGGTATTAGATTGTCGCATTTTAAAGTTCGGGTACTAAATTGGCACTCAACCTAAAGTACAGGGTACCTATTGGGAATTTTCTACTTCTAATTAATTAAGTACAACTATTAATTACTAATAATGATTATTGTTAATTACTATTAACTACTTCTAATTAATTAATTACTCACTAATAATAATTAATAACTTAAAATAAATTCTTTTAATAATTACCGCTATTACTAAGTTGCTGATAATAATTAATCAATGATAATGTTGCTCATTATTAATTTGAAAAAATAATTTCTTATAATAATTACTACTAATACTTAATTACCAATAATTTATTACTAATAATATTGCTCATTATTAATTTGAAATGATAATTAATAAATATTTCTATAAAGGTAATTGATGAGGGGTAATTTGGCCCCACCTTGTAAGTAGTGGACACGTGGACACGATCCAATGACTAGACACATGACTCAACATTTTTGGCACCTCAGTAGGTCGGGTCAGTACCCGACCACCAAGGCAGTTCGAGTCATCACCCTCTGCCACCTTGACAGGTTGGGACATTCTGGACATCCTGACCATCTCGGAATTACTGGAGCTCAGGATCCTAGGTAACAAGACTCATCAAGATGAGACGTGGCAACTGGCAAACATCTAGGAGCTTGACAGCTATCTCCGAACCTCTCGAGGTTACGCCATGTAACCAACGGGATTAATCTTATCCTGTGCAAATCGGAAGGAAACGATCATCCACATCAGTTAGCGTGATTCCCACCTCTCAATAACGGACCTCTACGGCTCGATACGTGGATCCCGGGAGTTTTCCACAAGATCTGCGGTAGCCCAACCTATATAAAGGTACCAACCCCAATGACACAAGGTATGCGTGATCATTTGCTCACTAGACTACTTGCATTCAAATTTTCTAGCTCGCTATCAGAACATAGTACTAACTTAAGCATCGGAGCGACCTCGTCGGGTTAGCTACCTTGGGTTCTCTGATCTGCCTTTTCTTGTAGTTTGAGTCAGCCGGCTAGCGCTCAACATCTGAAATGGGCTTACAGCTAGGAGCTTCCAAATCGCGCTCCATCAGAAATTAATAATTTGGAAATAATCATTTTATATTTATATTAACTAATATTAATTATATTGAAAATAAGAATTTAATGTAAATTATTATAAGAAATTATAATTAATAATATTATATTAATTAATATAATTATATTATTATTATCAATAATTATAATTAATTATTATTACTACTAATATGATGATAACTATTACTTTGGAATGTTAATTAATTAATGATAATTAATAAGTATTTTAATAATGTTAATTACTAATTGGGATATAATCATTTTATATTAATATTAAATTCATATTAATTATTTTATAAATTTATAATTAGTGTACTTATTTATAATTAATACTATTCTTATTCTCCAATAAATACATCATTTAGTGAAAGTTAAATTATAACACTTTCATTTATTCAATATTGTTAAACTTAAAGAATTATAAAAGCAAATATTTGTTTTGTGAATTAAATAAAAGTCGTACTTATAACAAATTAATTACTTAAAAAAATAAAAATAAAATGATAATAATAGTAATAATATACTTATTATTATTACTGATTTATAATTATTAATATATTATTAATCTATTAATAATCCTGATTATTATTTAAAAAATGTTAGTAGAAAATTTTAATTATTTAAAATTATTTGCTGAAATTTCCTGTTTTAATTCGAACAGATAATTAATTAGTAATTTTAATTTCTTAAAATTATTATTTACTGAATAATTTTAATTACTCTTTGATTAACGATCTTACTTTTGGATAGTTGGTTTTTGATGTTCAATATCTTTTTTTTTTGCAAAAATCCAAATAATTTTTCTTTTGAAATGCTAACCATTTTATTTTTCTATTATTCAGTTTTCCAAAAGATAATGAATAAATTACTGATATTTACCTATTTTTATCAAATTATGTATTTATCAAGTTGTTGTCATAGATGATGATGATGATGATGATGAGTCAACTTTTTGAAAGAGAGGGGGTACTAAAAATAATTTATGACTTCTAATTAATTAATTTCAGCTATTAATTAGTAATAATAATAGCCCACTAATAATAATTAATTACTAATAATAATTGTTGCTACTACTTAATTACTGATATTAACTAATTACTGATAATATTTCTCATTATTAATTCAAAATGATAATTAATAACAATTTTCATAATGGTAATTAATAATTCAAAAATAATCAGTTTATATATATATTAACTCATATTAATTATTTTGAAAATAAATACTTAATGTTAGTTATTTATATTATAATTATTATCAAAAGTTATAATTCATACATTTATATGAAATAATTAATTATATTGTTATTATTAGTATTTATAATTAAGACATATTAATTAATATAATTATATTATTATTATCAATAATTATATTTAATTACTACTAATAATAATGATTTTTTATAAAAATTAATTACTGATTATAATTACTTACTGATAATTAATTCCTTAATTATAAAAATGATAATTATTACTTCGGAATGTTAATTAATTATTGATAATTAATAAGTATTTTAATAATGTTAATTATTAATTCGGATATAATAATTTAATATTTATATTAATTCATATTAATTATTTTATAAATATATAATTATTGTTACTTATTTACATTATTATTATTATAAGTAATTATAACTAATACTATTATTATTCCCAAAAAATATTTCATTTAGTAGAAGTTCAATTATAAACTTTCAATTATTCAGTATTGTTAAACTAAAAGAATTATAAAAGCAATTATTATTTCAAGAATTAACTAAATATCATGATTATAACAAATTAATTACTTCATAGTAAAATAATAATAATAATTTAATATTACTGATTTCAAAATCAATACACATAATAAGAATATATTATTAGTAAATAGTAATAATAATATACTTATTATTACTGATTTCATAATTGTTAATATATTATTAATCTATACTATTCAATAAAGACATGGAATAGAAAAATATTCAAACTACCACTAAATGAATGACCTAAAAATCTATGAGTATTCTAACTGACTTGAATTTGACACATCAACATGTCCAAATTATAATTTCAACCTACATTTCCTATTTCTATCTCCTAATTCCTATAACTCAAATATACCATTAAGTTATGTACAAGTTTCCCTACCTTTTCCCTAAAGATAAATTCTAGCTGGTCTACATGCACTACAGGGAGATTAGACTTAAAATCCGTAACCATGATCGATCAAAATAAGCATTGCCACCTAACTTGGAGGTGACTTCTATACTCAGGATGGTCCCATTATTCTCCTTTCTTTCATGCTTCCTCTGTTGAATGGGCTTTGGAGTCTTGATTATATTATCAGTTGATTGTAGTAATTCTTGATGATGATTTGATTGTAGTGATATATTTTTTTAGAGGTTGTCATGTAAATTAAGCTCATTTATTTGGCTTAAAAATTTACATGTCTACAAGTACATTTAAGGCTATGATTTTTTGGGTAGGAATCTGCTACCAATCTTGTCCCAACAAGGCACTACAACCTCACATTGGGAACATCTCCCTTGTCATTCATAGAGAGATGTTCCCGATGTATGGCTGTAATGACTAGTTGGAATTGTGTTGGCACCATATGTTGGTAGTTGATTCGAACTACCAACAAAAGGGGCCACAAGGGGGGGTAGCACATCCCCAAAAATCACTCACAAAAATAAAAGCTAGGGAACTATGAGGACTTTGAAGAGAAAATTTTGAAGAAGAAAACAAATGTGATAGAGCTTCATGAGCGAGCTAGCCTATAGCTTGATTAGCCTCTCGGTTGACATGCTTGTAAACTAAATTGTTGAAGAAGGGGTCCTAGGCAGCTATCAATGGTGTTCTTCATTCTCCATAGAGGATCGAATTCTCTAGATAAACGCTAATAGCTTATCTAAACTATGACTTTTGTTTTATCCTTGCACTATGACAGTGTTGTAGCAAAAGTGAATTCTCCCATTTAGGGAAAATGAGATACCCAATTTGATCCAACCCCCCACACAATAAAGTGGAAGTCCACCTTCACCAATGGAATAAAGAGTATTTCGGTAGAGTTTGACTAAGATGTCAGAAAGACACGATACCGGAAAACTTACAACCAACCAACCAGCACCATTAGTAGTAACCGATCAAGTGATTTTTCATCATAATTCATGGGGGTTGTGATATGATTTGGTCAAAGCCTTTCCAGTATCATGTATTTCTAGTGTTATAGGATCCCCCATTTTGGTATTATTCAAAGCAAATTCCAATAAGTATAACTAACTAGTTGGAATAAGTGGGTAACTACGAAGGAAGGAAGGAAGGAGGAAAGCAAATGGTTTCAACTTCAACAATATTTTCATTTGCTAATAAGAAAAGATGAGATGTGGCAATTAAAGTCAAGGAAATTGTGTATCAAATGGGAGATAGCACTACTTTTTCTCATTTAATGGTCAAAAATAAAAGAAATATGAATTCAATTGAAAGGCCGAATGATGCTCAAGGAAGATAAGTGAATACAAGGGGGAAATAGCACAAGAACTAATATCTCAATGTAAGTGGAATACAAGAACTATTCTCATGGATGTGAAGAGACTGAAATTTAATGAAAGAATTAAACAACAAGCAAAAGAAATCCCTAAATAAGAACTACATAAGAAGTTTGTGAAGTGGTAAGGTAAATGAACCTATACAAAACCCGAAGGCCAAATGGGTTTAAATTATTTTCTTTCTTCAATAATAATATAGGAGAGATGTGTGAAATGAAGTAGTGGAGATGATCAAAAAATTTGTTTTCAAATCAATTAAAAAGTTGTTATTAAAAGAAATAAACCACACCCATTGAACCTTCATCCCTAAAATCTTCACCCTAGAAAAATTTTTCAAAATTAAATTTAGGCCAATTAATGTATAAACATACAAAATCATAGCAAAGGTGGTGGAAAATAGATTTAAATCATTTACAACTAGACTTCAATAAATTTAATCAAGTTAATTTGTCCAAGTAAAATGAGTAAATGGACAAGGAATTAAAGGGTGGGTGGCAATTCGTGTTCAAGTGTCATGTTCATGGTGCGTTAATTTAGGAGTATTCAGATATATGGGTTGATACGAACATGACGTGACTAATTAACAATGTTAAAATTTCAAATGCGAACAAGAATTGTTTATTATATGGTATAATATGACATGACTTGCATAAATCAAATTAATCTATTTAATTCCATACTAAATAATATGTATAATTCAAATTAACGCGAAATTGACACAATTAACCTATTTAAATTAAAAAATAAATATATTTAAATAGTAAAATAAGCATCCAATGATATATTACCTATCTAAATTCATAAAAACCATGTAATATCATCCTTAACTACCATAATAGTATTTCAACCATATATGCATGCATAAGCTAATATTTGAAACTTCAAGTAATAAACATGTCATGTTTTTTAGTTAAGTAGACCAACCTGAAATTGACATGTGTATTAATCATGTTAAATTAGTTGACATGGTTTTGATATGAATACAATTAAGATAAATCAAAACTCACTAACTTTGTATTGTGTTTGAACCATATTCATGTGTCGTATTAAAATGTTACCAATCCTAGCTAATGGCAATGAAGATAGTCATATCTAAGGCCTATGATAGAGTGAGATGATAATTCATTCACAAAGTCACAAAGAAAATGGGTTTTATTGGGGAATGGAATAAAATAAAAAAGGAATTCATAAAAACCATATCCTTTTCAATCTTCCTTAATGGAAGTTCAATCGATTTCTTAAAATAAAGAAAAGGTTAATAAATTAGAATGTAGGCATTAACTGCATTGTTGCCAATGTGAAGGAAATGGGAGAAATACAATGGATAATAATGGTAAGAAGAGCACCACCACATGTCTCACTTATTCTTTTTTTTTATGTTTGATTCATTTTTTGTTGAGCACAAATTAACTAGTAAAGAAAATAAAGGATGCCTACATAAAGCTTAATGAAATGGTAGGGAAATATTTAAAATATTAAAAATCGGTCATAATGTTTAATTACTAAAAATGATAGCATACATGCCTTGATTTGAAAATAAATTAAAAAAATATCTAAATAAAATAATGAAAAAATGTTTAATGAAAGGGATAATAATAGTGAGACTCATCATCTAGGTTGAACTTAATAACAAACTACACATAAGAATATAACCACCTGCTACAAAAGTCATCAATGTAACTGAATGTACACATGTTAACCACTGAAATAAAAGACAATGACAATATAATAATAATACCACCACCACCACCAACAACAACAACAACAATAATAATAATAATATGCTTATTGAAGCATTAAACTTTGTAAATAACAGGTAAGTACCACTTGAAGAAAGTATAGCATATATCATAATCGTGGATAAGCCATATATAGAAAGGAACAAGTTGGAATTGGTTTTGTGATAGTGGGTCATAATGATAATTTTGTTATTGCAATAGGCCAAAGATGCAAAGAAAAATGACCAAAATAGGTGGAAGGTTGATAACTCTCATATGGTTAAAGTGGGCTCAAGCTTTTGAAATGTGAGAAGTCCAATTAATGTTTAAACATGTTATAAATAGATAAATATAGCATATATAGAGGATATATTATATCTATGTATGGGTCATATCTATATATTAATAAAAAACGAGTGTGTGGAGGCCAATGATCTCTTACCATAAGCCCTAGAGTCTCCTCTTAATAAAATCATACAAAATCTCCACTTAAAAACATATCCCTCCATATGTTTTTTATTCAAACCATGACAATTTATGCTAAATTGTGAAGCGACAATTACAGAAGGGTCCCCAAATTAGCTCCCATATTTACATCTATTCTCCTAATTAAAAATGGCAACTTAGTACACGAGGCTCCCACCAATGTGAGGTATTGGGAGGGACAAATTTACGTAACATTTACCCTTATACGTACAAATAGGTTGTTTCCAAGATTTGAACCTTGGTTACCTAGGTTATGTCATAATGGAGCAACCCACCCTGGTCATCCTACACAGGGCTACACTTGGCTAGGAAACAAACACTTGCATAGCCATTAAAATTACACCCAAAAGATGATTTATTAGCATTTGCAAAACCACAACCGACATTAGCTTTAAAGAAACCATTTCTTGGTAGAGACCAAAAGGCATTGATATTTGATAACTAGGCTATTTTCAGTTTTAAAACAGTTCGTCAATCTTAAAAGTACAATCCAAGATTTTTCCACTATAGACTTGTGAATGATAGAGATAACATCAAGGGCTTAGATTCAACATTCTCAAAATAAGCATTCCTACCCTTCCAAATCTCCCACATGCAAATAGTACAATTAGCTAAGATATCAAGATTTCCTCTACCCATATTTTTTCATCAACTACATAAACCATCAATCAATTTAATAATTATGGTCAAGAAAATTCAATCTAATGCCAATATCAGACATGACCAAGAAAAACCTAGTTTTATCACAATACACCAAAGCATGAATGACTAACTCATTGCAATAGTTACATTTTTTTTTACAGTTAGGAGATTGGATAATTCTCATGAAGTGGAGATTCTCTTTCATTGCAATGCTATTAAGACGACATTTTTAAATAAATGATTTAATCCTTAGCTTAACTGAAATAATCAAAAGTAAATTCCATATGTCTTTGGTAAGGCAACAAAAGGAGTGGTAGAATCAAATCAGTAAGTCAAATTATAAGTAATATTATATGTAGATTTAACAAATAACACATTTTTTTCCTTATAAACCCACATTAGTTTGTCTTCCCATAAGACGGGGCCAGAGGACCAGGCCTTAGCCTAATAGGCTTTAAAGTTTAAACCAGCCAGCCCCAAACTCTAGGGGCCATCACGTCAATGTCCACACTCTTTGTTTACCTTCAATATGATGCTTTTTTTTCAAAACCTTTATTCCCTCTAAAACACTTTTCCAATCCCACGATTGACCATTTCTACCATTAACCTTGCATAAGTGTTGATTTGGTCAATACTTAGCATTCATTATCCTAACCCATAAGTTAGAGGAGCTATGGCAAACCTTCAAGCTAATTTAGATAAAAGGGCAATATTAAAATCATGAGGATCCCTGAAACCAAGCCCTATTGCCTTTGCTTTCACAAATTTGTCGAAGACATCCATCTCAACTTCTTTTTCTCCTCAGAATCCCCCCACCATTTTTTTTTTAGACTTAACCATACTTCTAGAATTTTTCACAAGGATAAGAAAACAATAGATATAGTAAGTGATGATGGTTGTGATTATTTAAGGATTTTTTTACTAGCTCGGTATAAAAGAGCTCATTTCTAACATTATTTAAGGACTTAACACTTCTACTAGTGAGTGGGTAAGTCTCTAAATAAAATGAAGGGTTCTCAAATTTTTGAATGTAAAGAGAATTGACCATAAACTTCTTAGCATGTGATGCAAGTTAATAACTAAAGAAAACTTTAGATTTATAATAATTTACTTGTTGGCCTAAAGCTCTTTCGTATGAAGAGATTGCCTCAAGAAGAGCACCTAATTCTAAAAGATCCACTCTTGTAAAGATGTAACTATCATCTACAAACATATGAAAAATTATTGGACCCTCTTGGCACACTTAGACACTAGAGTTTTTCTTATCCCTAGTCAAACTATTTAGTAAAGAAGATAACACATCAAAACATATTAGTAAAAAGGTAGGGAGACAAAGGATCTCCTTGTTGCCCAAATAACCTAACCCAAGTGGGGGGTAAATTGGATATTAAAATGATTTCCCCCAACTAAAACCTTATAAGATGATGAATGCAAAATTAATGGAAAACTATGTGTGTGTTCTATGCAAGTGCAATGGTTAACAAAACAATCAAATAAATGAGACTAAACAAATAAAATTAAGAATTGCAAAAATGTAAATCACAAAAAGATTTCTATAAGAGGTTTGAATAAGCCCCAACTTACGTCCTCTCCTCCTACAACCTCCTGAGAATTCTACTAAAATCGACTTGGCTTTTGGGTGCCAGTTAAACCTTACAAACAACAAGGTTAATAGGTGCATACAATACTTTAACTAGTTAAACCAATCTTGAACAATTGATTTACATATGCTAACCAAAACTTACAATGGTGTTCCTCTCTTGAACACCTAAAATGCAACAAATATAACAATGTAAACATAAACTTATACTACTTTAAAAAGTACGAATAGCCCCAATAATATTTCTAGATTTTCTTAGGACAAAATTTACCCCTCCATATTTAAATTTATTGATAAAAATGAGGGCAAGTAGGATAATTGGTTATTGATATTAAATGATTTGAAAAGAGGTAATTTTAATCCATTCAATGCATTTAATTCCCTCTCATTAATCCAACATTTAAGGTATTAACTTGCATTCACCTTCATTGAATTATACATTTAGGGCATTTTTGTTTCTTTTCATCATTAAATTCTATCAATTAAATCCATATATAATAAATTAATAATTTTAATGACACAAAAACTTATAGTTTTAAAATATACCTTGAAAAAAGTATTTTCATATATGTGGTGGTAATAAATTAAATCATTTTGGGTCAAATGGGACAATCAATGTTGTCACAATTAAATATTAAAGTTCAAAAATAAATAAAATGCAAAAAAAAATAAAAAAAATTGAGAACGTTTTTAACATCGTATATTCGACATATTAAACAAGAATAAGTATGATAAATAAGAAATGATTTTACTAATGATGGAGATGGAATGCAAAATTTAAATTAATTGGAAATAAAACTATTTTACTATCTTCACTCATTAAATCTCATATCTAAGGTATATTCTCTCTTTAAATCATATATTTAAGATATATTTTTTCATCATTAAATAATGGCATAATTAAATAATAAAATAAATAAAATATATAATACAAATAAAAATAAAAAGAATTGGGCGTATCTCTAATATTGTATGTTTATTATGCTAAACAAAAATAAGTACAAAATGTAAGAAGTATTCTTATTAATGTTGAAAATGGAATGCCAATTTTAAAATCAACCTGGAAATGGAATAATGTCAGCCAAATAATAAAATTTTTAAAAATAAAAAAATAGAGAAACATTTGGGCACATATCTAATGCTCTATATTTGTTAAAAAATAAAATATTGGATACATATCTAATATTGTATATTCATTATATTGAACAAAAATAAGTATTGCACATAAGAAATAATTTTATCAATGATTGAAATGTAATACAAAATTTAATGTCAACATAGAAATCAAAATATTTTTCTTTTTGGGTGGTGGATTAGTGGTTTAGGTCAAATGGAATAATCGATGATATGATAGCTAAATAGTAAATCTTTAAAAAAATAAAAAGTACAAGTAATCAAAAGAATATATATATATATATATATATATATATATATATATTATGTCAAGCAAAAATTAAGTATAATAAGTATAAACTATTTATATAATGTAAATGAAATATATAACTTAAAACTAATCCGAAAGCAAAGATATTTTCTTATTTATATGGTAGGCCAATGGTCCAACTTTTCAAATAAACTCATGATGTCATAATTGAATAATAAATATTTAAAAAAAATATATAACACAAAAAAAAAATGAAAAAGTGCAGAGTTTTGTCAAAACATTTGGAAACATTTTTAATGTTCTATATTCACTATATTAAATAAACATAATCGTTAAAATAAAATTTATTTTTATTTATAATAGAAATGGAATACAAAAAGTTAATAATAATAATAATAATAAGTGTTTTTATAATTTAAAATTTTTATGTGCAATGCACATGCACATTTACAATAAGCATTTAAGTTTAGTTTTAATCATATTATTACTTTTGTTAATTTTCAATTTCTATCTTAACTATGATGTATCTAAAATTCAAGCTATTAATATGAAGAAAAAAATTATCGTTGCAACGCATATGCTTAATTACTAGTAACTACAATACAAATGCCTCTAAGTATGTAGATAATTATAAATACAATGCAAACTATATCAAAGCAAGAGAATGCATAATGACTACAAACTTATGATTTTGAAGAGATTTAGCAAATCTTAGTGGAAAACAATTAAGCTGATAAGGCTATTCGGTTTTTTCTCAATGTGAACTAAATTACTACATAAACCCCTCCTAAAACAAACTTTTGCTCACAAATGCTCTAATGTTCTTAGTAGATATTCACATATCAGGTTTTTCTTTTACTTCAAGCCAAAACTACTAATTTATAGTGGTTGAGGGCATATAACCATTAAGGAGTCATTGGGAATGGATTAATCTACACTAAGAAATGTTTGAATCGAGTTCTCAACATAATAGAATGCACACCATAAAAGGTAATATGCATTATGCCTTTAAACTGTAATTTTATTTTGCAAATAGTCGACTAGCACAAGCCAGTAGTTGACTACCATTCACAAAGAGGAATCTTTTTTCTTTAACATTTGACTACTTCCTCTTGATAGTTTATTTATAATTTAATCCCAGTCTCGGATATAAGACATAGTTGACTCATGATTTGTTGTAGTCGATTCCTAAACAATGCCTACTCAATACGAGCATCGACTATCAATGTTAGTCAACTATAGGTTTATGGATAGTAAACTTTTAATAAATAGTGTTTATAGAACTTTGGACTCATTGTTAAGAGTAATTGACTATAGGTTTTTGGGTAATCAGTTACTCATTGTTCATGACCTTAAAATTTTAGAGATTTTCATTCCCAATGTCCATATATTCATTCTTTAGGCTTTTAAGCTTATATTAGTCACTTTTTTCAACTCATTAACAATTAAGAACCAGATCTAATACTATCCATTTGTCTCTAATGCTAGGTTAATCGAGGTTGGTTAGGTTTAAACCTATAAAGTGACTCGTACAAATGATTTACATACATTAATTCTTAACATATAACACAAAATAGATCATTAGACTCGTATGTTTCTTTCTATTGATGTCTTGGTAGTAATAATCTTTGGAGATTCAAATTGATTGAAAACTATCAAGTGCATTTCATTGATTTTTTACTTATTATATCAATATATCTATTAAACATTTTTTAGCTCAATGGATACAGTTGCACACTTAACTTCTCTTAAGCTAGATTTTCTTAGACATTGATCCATTTACCAAAATTTGGTAGGAGATTATAAACACACATTTCATAATCCAAATATTCCACATTATCCCAAAACCCAAATTTTCTAGTGTCATTTGTAAAATGATCCATTCCACCATGTCATAAGATTTATTCGTGTAAATAATAATGGTTGTTATCATTTTTTTTTTTATTTTGAGTGTTTCATGTAATGCATTGCTTCATAGGCAAGTAGAATATTGTTAGAGATGGCTTCTCTATGAATAGAAGTACTTTCATAAATATGACTTTTTCTAGCTTCAATTTAAACCCCTGTTTGGGAATATTTATATAAACTTATTCAAATAAGTACTTATTTTAAGTGTTGGGATAACACAATAAGTGGAAAATAAGTACTTATTTGTATTTGGCAAATAAACCCAAACTAAGTGTTTATTTTGAAGCACTTAAAAAATAGGTTAGAGTTGGGTGGTTTTTAGGTGCATATTGAATAAGCACTAAATTCTTTTCCTTTTAGGACAAAACTGACTCCAATATTTTGTTTAATTTCTAGGGATTGTCCACATCTGCAAAAGGTCAATAAAACCCTATTGTTTTTATCTCCATTGAATGTTAACTTATAATGGTTGCAATTATTGTGGAATCTTGGTCAGTAGCAACAATTATCATTTTCTCTCCATTGAGTTAATATAATATTCATAAATATCAAATATATGCATATGTTAATTTAGTGATATAATTATGATTTTTTGCAAATACAAGTACTTGTGGGATAAACAACTCACCAAACACTACAACACAAATAAAGTACTTAAAATAAGTATAAGTAGTTTGAGAAAAGACCTCTCAAACACTAGTAAGTACTTGATTAAAAAAATATTTATTGAATTACACTTATTATATCAAGCACTTATTTCCAAAGCAAGTCTATTTGCTAATTTTTTTGCAGCTATATTGTAGATAGCGTTACACAAGACTTATGGGTCATAATTAAAAATCAGATTCGAGGTTCTTCATCATAAGAACTATGGTTATGAAAGTGGAGTTACTTCATAAATTAATTTCCCTTAAAAAAATCGCAATTTCCTTTATGATGTATTATTTTATTGGCCCCAATGATTATAGAAAAATAGATTTGGGAGCCCATCAGGTCTCGAAGCTTCTCGATCAGCCATTTGGAAAACAACATGTTTAATTTTCTTAGGAATAACATTCATATGGAGATCTTCATTATCCTCACTAAGTATCACGACTTGAATGTTCTTTAGGGCTTTATCTATATTCAAATAGTTTGATGTGGCAAAAATCTATTCAAAATGATTGACACAAATTTTTCTTATTTGTTTCATCCACTCCCATAAGTTATCTTCTAGCTTTAGCACTATGTTTGTAGCTATTTTCCTTATGGTTGCACTATGGATTTTTCTATCCTCATGGGATAGTCAGTTTACTCTTGATTTTTGAGCCCATAAAATTTTCTCTATCCTTGGCAAAAAATCTTCCTTTTATCCCCATTTCATTTTCATATAATTGAAATCTGAACCATGCTTTGCTTTTTTCTTGGACAACTCCAACTTTGCTTTTTCAATTTGATCTTACACCTTTATGAATTCATTTTTGTTCAATTTATAAAGGATTCCCCTCAGACTTTTATACTTCCACCCCATTGGTCTTTTATATTATTATCTATCCTCTCTACACCAACTTTCCTTGATGATTTCCTCACACCTTTTATGGTCCATCCACATTTCTTCAAATATGAAGGGTCTGTTAAATTGTTTTGTAACTAACTTCTATTAAGGTAGATTAGGAGGTGATAAAATCCATACAAAATTTTAGAAAAAACAACATATTGATACAATTCTCTTCGTATAGTGTTGCACAATCCCCCATCTAACTTAACATTGATATTTCCATCCCTTTCCTTATTATTTGACCAAGTGTGTTTAGACCGAATCTCTTCAATCACCCAACCCCTCAAAAGATATATGTTCCTCGTATTGATCAATTTTTCTTAGTTTCCCATAATTTGTTCACCTTTGTGGAAGATCCTATTAAAGTCACCAATGCAACACCAAGCCCCACCATTCTCTCAACCAACAAATTCGTTTATCATAAAAAAAAATCCATTTGTCCTTTTTGCTTCACCATAAACAAAGGCACATCACCAATCCTTATCATTCTCCTCTTCAGTTTTTGTATGGATATAACATCCTTTCATGGCTAGCACCTTTAACTTCACAAAGTTATCCCAAAATAAATAGCTAAACCACCTGTTATACCCTTGTGGTCAACATCCCAATAGTTCCACTTAAGCAAAATTTTGAACTTTTTGTTTACACCTTAGGCAACTACATTTTGTCTCGTTGAAAAAATATGATGTTTTGCTATACTTATAAGGGACACTTTTGCTACATGAATTGTTAGAGGAGATTCTAACCCTTAAAATTCCAACACCAAACATTCATTTTCTAGTTTCCACTGAGGCTCAGTTTGGAAGGAGTACAAATTCAATTTTGTAGAGTGCAAAACCTTGAATTTTGTATCAGTTTGTACGTATTTGTAATGTACATATTTGTATTTGTACTCCTTCCAAACTAATCAAGAGGGAGTTGTTGAGGGACAACTCCTACAAACCCTATATCTATAAAACAAAGGTCAATGGTACAAATAAGATCACAAATTCCCTTGCTTTAAACTCTAAAATTTCTATTTTTCCACTTTACCAAAATCTAAAGCACCCATGTTCTATAAAGTTGCCATTGCATCAAAGCCTAGAGAATTACCATTGCAAACTATTTTGTGATTTGTTTTCTGTTTTCAAATACCACACACACAAATTTATTGAGTTGAAACAAATAGAACACAAACACCACTCCTTACCTAAACAACTTCTTGATACATTAAAAATTGAGAGAAAACATTTGGACATCCATTTTTTTGTGTTTCACTTGTAATTTACACCCCCTACCCCCTACATTTCAGGGATCGATGGGGTGCATCATTTCCTGTCTTTTCTTTTCAAGTTATGGAGTCTTCTATGAGTGAGAGGGTTACAACCATCCAGAGATTTATAGTCTGTATGTTGTCACACCTAGGTTTGTTCGAAATTAGATTACCAATATCAAGATGAGTACGGTACACAAGTTGTGGATTCAAACTATTGTTTTAACAGTTAACGATAAGCTTTATAGACACCAAAGTTAAATTTGAAGGAAAAATCATCAACAACTTTTTCTAGTTAATGAAAGCATGAACTTAGAACGAAATGAGTTTTGGGTTAGTACCTTTGGCTTTGATGCGTGAATCAAATTCAAATTTACGTAATTTTATTTTCTTTCTTTCATCCTTCGATTCCATAGGAAAAATCTCTCCACCACCAACATTCTTTGCAAGAACTCCCCATGTCTTTGCTGTTCTATATTCCATGGGGACATTTGGAACTCTGACCTTAATATCTAAGGTTTTGAAACTAAGTCCACTTGGGATATCTGTTGGTGTTCCTCTCACGAGAAGCTGGGGATATTATTTAATCATCCATAGTTCTTCCTCTCTCATGTAAAAGTTATTGAGAGAACATCACCACTTGTCCTTTCAATCTCAAAAACCTCTTATGTCCACCACCGCATTTCTTGATCTGATCCATTATCCCAGGATTGCTAAAAGGGTTTATCCACCGAAATGGTTGCATATATCAAGGTTCAAATTTGGGGCATATCGTATTGATGGTCCCAATACACATGTTTATAGGTGTTTTCAATAACCCATTTTTTTAAATAATATATATTTATTTAAAAATGAAACTTGAAAAAAACTTAAAAAAATGAGTAAGGTTTAAAATATCGATACTTTGAAGTTTGAACTATGCATTATAATCCAAACACTTGATCACCTAGAGGCTCTTTCTTATTGATGAGCTTCTTGTCTCTTTTCCTTTCTCCATCCTAAGCTCCTTCCATCCAAGGGTGTCAATGGACCGATTTTGGATTGGACCCCGTCCAGTCCAAAACCAGTTTGGATGGATTGGATGGACTAACAAGACATATTGGATCGGACCAATCCGGTCCAAAATATTTATTAGATTGGATTTGACTTGGTCCGGCCGTAACAAATTTATATTGGATTGGGTTGGATTAAGCCAATATCTAATCCATTGATATAAGATAAGAATATATGCAACAATGGACCGGGTTTAAAACCAATCTAAATCAAAATGAATTTAAACATATTAGACGGTCCAGACATTGAATTGGACCGGTCCAAATTAATCCAAAACATTCATTGGATTGGATTGGACCTGGTACATTTATAATGAACTCACATTGGACCAGATTGGATTGGACCAAATCCTGTCCAATTGACACCGCTACTTCCATCAAAACAAACCATCCTATGGCTTACACTACCTTCCCGACACCTGATACCACTTCTCATTCACATGGAGTTAAGATTGACTTAGCAAGTTAGTAATTTGTATGGGATGGCAGTTTGTAATTTGTCCTAAAGATCCTAATTCCTAAATATTATAGAAATATGCATGTATGCGTTTTTCATTTTTTTATTTTATATTTTCCATTTCAGCGAGTGGGGCGGTTAAATCGGATCGGGCGATTGGATCACTGGACTCGCGAGTCAGTGGTTAAAACTTATGCATCACATCCGAGTCTGACCACAACACTGATATCGTGTGCGCGAGCGAGCGAGCAATGAAAACTAAATACTCACAATAAATAGACTGTTGTTTCCTTTAACCTGTTTACCCCCAAAAACCTCACAAAAAGCGCCTCTCTGGTCTGCGTTTGGCCTTCGTTCTCCGATGGAAGACGATGACGAGTTCGGAGATCTCTACACAGACGTCCTCCGCCCAATCTCTTCATCTTCCGGTCCTCAATCGCAACTGTTCTCCTCCGGTGCTTCTGCCTCTGCAAAGCATCCGCCTGATCTGAACCTTCAGAGCGATGACGAAGATGTCCTGTATGGAGCTCCCGATCCCTCTTTTACCATACCTTCTCAAAGACCACATTTAGAGCCCATCAAGACCAAGACGGATGCAATTCCCGATTACAGAACCGACGCCGCTCCGAATTCGAAGGTTATTGATAGGGTGATGAAGCAGGAAGTCAAGGTGGAAGAAGAAGAGGAAGTGGTGGCTAGGGTTTCGCATGTTCGGGTGTTGGATTCGATAAAGGTGGAAGAAACTAGGGTTCCGGGGACTGGAGATGGTGAATTACAGCAGGCTGGGGAAGCTAGGGTTCTGGAAACTGCAGAACCTTTGGAGAAACCTGGAATTGGTGAAGTTCAAAGCGAGAAAGATGCCAAAGATAAGATCAATTTGGAGAAAGATAACATTTTTGCACGGGAAGAGGAAGGGGAGGGGTTGGATATTGATGTCGGAATTGGTGATTTGGACTCAGAACCGATAATTCCTGGGCTTTCTAGTGGTCCGTTTATTCCTGGTGTACTTGAAAGTCAAGGAAACGAGGAAGATATGAAAGCATCTCGAAGGGATGATAGCGGTGGTGCTGGAGATGATTGGGATAGTGATAGCGAGGATGATCTGCAGATTGTTCTAAATGATAACGTTGGGCCTCTTGGCGTTGATAGGAACGAAGCAATGGGAAGTGATGACGAAGATGAAGACGGTGAAGATTTGGTTATTGTTGCTGATGGTGACCAGCATCATCAACCTGTTGAGGAGCAGGAATGGGGTGACGATACAGCTCAGGCACCCGATGGAGAGAGGAAGGAAATAGGCGAGGCGTCAAAAGTGAATGGAGGAATGGTTAATGCTGCGGGGGCAAGAATTGGGTATAGCGGTCATGGATATCATCCACACCACTCTCAGTTTAAGGTCAGTTTCTTGATAAATGTTGCCTGAAAGAAAGTGCTAACTGTACAAGTATTGAAACTTTTGTTGTACATTATTCTTTTGTTATCCCATTGTATGGGAATGAGAGTTGTAACTTGAAACTAAAATAATTGGTATTAACTGTAGTATGTAAGAGCTATTTGCCTTACTGAAGGCTGTTATGAATAATTCTAGCTCCCACTTTGGATATATATGTATATATATATTTTTTCATACTTCGGCTTCTCTGCATCGAACTATTCCGTAACCTGAGGTAATTGAAAGAGAAGACTCAAACTGAAGAGAAAGGTAGAATCCATAATGAAGGTGATGGACGTTAACCCGACAATGATTTCATTTCTATCCACAACCCGTAGACAGGAAATAGAATTAAAAGTTTGATGCTTCATGGGAATATACTGAGATGTGGGCGGTTGTAAATGTTGTGTTCCGTTTTCAGTGCTTGGCAAGCAAATTCCAGGATAGATCTCACGTAAACTGTTACCAAACAAAAGAAAACAAAAAGAGAACACACTGCTGGATTTATTTCCTTGGCATCATATTGGAGGAGCTTAATGTTTCATCCAGAAGCTACTCTTTATCATGAATTCATGATCTAATTTCTAGATTGAAGAGGAGCCTCTTATCTCATTGCTATTGAAAGGGAAAATGTCTTGGAGCTGCTGATCAAAAGGTGGTTGGGAGAAAGAAATTAGAATTAGAAATACAACATAATTATACATGTATTAATATGAATAAATAGAGCTCTAAATAGGATACATATTTAAAATTGATATATAGAATTAGATATGGATTTTTATTTTAAATTCTTTATTTCCATTTTATCTGGTTTAAATTACTTTTCTTTAGAGAGAGTCCAATTTGAGGTGAAATCAAGAGTCTTATACTCTTATTTGTATAATAAAGAGTTTGATATGTTTATATTATATCAGAAAAAAAAATTGAAGTATAAATCAAGGTTCAAAATATTGATACTGCCAATACACTGGTAGGGGCGTATCGGCCTGTATCAAAGCTCATTTCTCCTTTTTTTTTTTTTAGTTTTTTTAAAACCTGGCTCAGAGGGGTCGGTTTAAGGCCTGTCTACCCCCTGAACCGGGTTAAACCCCGAAACACCCCTTGTAGGGGCGTATTGGGAAGCCCCCAATATGATACATATTGGCCGATAGGCCCAATACATATCAAAATTTTGAACCTTGGTATAAATAGGATTCTATTTGATGAATCTTGACATGTGACATGATGACAGCAAACAAACAAAGCTAGGTAGGTGGTTTGAATAATTTGATCAAAATTCATTTTTTTTTCTAAACTAAGCAAATTAGTTATTGGATGAGTTGACAATTATAAAATAGTTTAGATCAACTAAACTGGTATATTATCCATATTCATAGAAGTGCATTTATGAATATGATGATTTTTTTTTGTATTTCTAATAATGTGAAGTGGCTACTACTTACTAATGTTAATAATTCAAGAAAGAAAGGTGGCAACCAGAATTTTCCCCAAAAGTGCATATCAGAATTCTCCCCAGACATAGATGGTCATCTCAACATAGTCCCATTGACAAGGGCTCTAAACTATTATTAAAAAAAGCACAATATTCCCTTTTTTATACTAATGCGGTACACTATGCTTAATAAAGAAAGATAAAAGAAAAGAAAAGAAAAGGATCAAACTGTTCATCTTTCCAATGGTTTACATGTAGCTTCCAGAATCCAATAAAAAAAACATGTAGCTTCCAGAATTGCTGTAGTTATAGTTGTTCAACAATGAGTTAATTTGCCACATTAGTGAAATTGATAAAAATATCATCTCTCATATTCAGTACAATTATACATTCACAGTCCTTATCATGACCTGAATATGGCAAGGATACAGCTCAATACAGTATTGGATATGAAAGTCACACTAAAAATTGAAGTATCTTTGTAGGGGAGTATTTGAGAATCGTAGCTCATGATGTAGTTGATAAATTCAAGGCATTTTTGTTAGTTTTTGCATAAAGCATTCATCATTTCCTCAATAATTAGGTATGCATTTTTGATGAATGAGGAAGAACAAACCCCAAAATCTGCTGTGCTTATACTAATTGAATGTTTCAAGATGAAACATAATTAATGCATCCAATTCTGTTAAAAACGTTACCCAAAAAAACTATCTTCTGAACTCTTTATGGTGAATCATGAATGTTAATAAACAATGAGTGCATGCAGTTCTTGGGCTCTTTGCCCTACAGATCTGGTGGGACTGATTAAAAGATACAGTAAAAGGCATAGCTGGATGTGCTTGGACATGCCTTTGACCTTGTCTGTAGGACTTGTTCTTACTAGCATTGCTCCTTAAATATCATGGGCCACTGAAACAGTATGGCTTTTCCTATTGTAAACCATTTCAATTGTGACAACCTTCTTATCAACGTTTTGTTTATGCTAACAAACCACAAAGGGGTGACAGGGGGTCGGGGTTACTACATGGCCTCAACTAGTGAAGTATAGATATGGGGTTAGATAGCATCTGCTAGCCTAACTTAATAGTACTTTAACCATTGAGAATATTATTCTTTTCTCACAATCATAAAAATTTTATGTTTCCAATAAAAAAAGAAAAACCACAGTACCACACAGAATTGACAATAATAAAAAACTATTTTTGACTTTTACTTTTGGTGCCATGAGTAACAACTCCTTGATATGAGCAATTCTCTACTTCTATTATTTGAAACCTGTATAATCTTGATATTTGTTGCAATCTAGTATTCCATATTGACTGAGATGGTTTCCTCGCTCTCTCTCTCTCTCTTGGTGCCTATAAAGTGTTTTTCCCCTACACTACTTTGTTCGTCTGAATTTTGGCATTTTAGAACTTGTTGCTTCCTCCCAGTCTTGCTGTCATTATTTCATGCTGATTTCCACTTCCAAGTTATCAGGTTTGGATGTGTTGGTTATGCAATATTTTAACTAGTTTTCATTACTTGTGTTTGTCTCCTTGATACCTTTTGTTTAAAATGGAGGAGAGGAGAAATGGCACATGTCTTGTTTCTTTGTAGACTCTCATTACTTACACTTGCAGCATTACATTTCTTCCACCTTTAGATCTGCACACTTGCTTTATGGAGGGTTTCTGTTTCTTAATTTCTGTTTATGCTTTTTGACAACTATAATGGAAGGAAAAAAACAATTTCATCTCCTCCAAACTGTCCATTTTCTTTCTTATTTTGGTCTATATGCTCATTACATTTTCTGATCTACATATGGATTCTTAACTGTTCATTATGTGGTGGTTCTATTATCTCAATGAACATGTTCTTTTAATTTGCACATAAGTCCAGCTAAAATTCCAACTGAAGAGATGTACTACATGCCGCACCACTATATGATAGATTTGTTGGTTAATGGGACTTTATTCTTTATATAATCCTTAATCAGAGCTGCAGCCACTTGTAAAGGAAGAGTTATTTCTAAGCACTCGCATCCAAACATTTGAAGATTGAAACAGTGTCAAATAAAAGTGTGATTTCTATCTTATTTGTTTTACAATACGATTTAGGAGGGTACCTGCAAAATATCAGGACAATGTACAGCATTTTCTCAAGTATTTATTTTGAACATTAATAGAATCTTTTTTAGTTCTCTAACTGTGGAAACTTCTCTGGTAGGAATCAGATTATTCTTTCACATTCATCAAAAAAAAAATCAGATTATTCTTTCATGTTGCTTGTGGTCCTTTCCCCTTATGGTTGGTAGATTATGCTTACACGTATTTCTTTTTACATGTAGTATGTGAGACCTGGTGCAGCAGCCATCCCTGGAGGAGCAATTGTTGGTCCTGGAGGTGCCCCTGGTCAGGTTCGCCCACCTATGAATATTGGTCCTATTGCTGGTCGTGGGAGAGGTGATTGGAGACCGGTTGGAGTTAAGACTGCACCTGGTGCGCAAAAAAGCTTCCAGTCGGGTTTTGGAGTACCTATTTGGGCTAGTGGTTCATCTGGACGTGGTTTTGGTAGTGGATTAGAGTTCACACTTCCATCTCACAAGTAAACTTGGCATAGTTGCATGAGCTTATTCAACTTTTTGATTATTTTTTAATGAAGATATGTACTGTTTTCAATTTTTCCATTCATGTCTTGTGCTTTGCTTGGTTAATAGTCAAATAGTTTTTCAACCTCTTGGAGTTCTTATTGGTTTCTATGAAAAGTATTCAAGTGCTCTTAATGGAATGACTTCATGATACAGTTAATTCCTTTCTTGTGAATGATTATATTTGTGAAAATGCGTATATTGAGTACAAACATAAAGATATGAAAATTTTATGCTGATTTATTTGATCCAAGTTTTTGTTGTGCACATTTTTTTTGGTATAGACACAAGTGAGAAAAGTACAGTCATCACTACTGTCTACAAATATGAGAATAGGATCTTAAAGGCCTCGATGGAGGGACACCATAATTATAAGAACATCAACTCAAAAAATGACCAAGGAAACTCCTCACCTGAGAGGTTCTGCCCCCCAATACAATCCACTTGTCTCCTATTCCACCCTTGGCTAGTCTCTGTTTGTTAGGGATTTTGTTGAGCTAGATACCCATGCGAATGATGTTTCTCCTGTGGTGGCCAAAGCTGTAGCCTCGCGGACATACCGACATGGTTCAATAATACCCTGGGTTACCCCTTCTGAGCCTCCATCTTCCACCAGCCTGTGCCTGCCAAGTTCTCGTAAGGCGATGTCAATTTAAGCCCCTATATAAGTGTTAGATATATGTTCATTGGTGTAATGTGATCTCTCAATCATATTTGATTTAAGATGTCAAAGTGTTGTCAGTTTTTGGATTTTTTATCATTGTGGGAGGCAAACCCTGAGATTGAAGTTGAAGCGATGATTTAGAGAAGTAGGCGGGAGGTTGAAGATGAAGTTGATGAGTCATGGTGGGCGCCATGTGGAAGTGAAAGAATGGGTATAAGAAGAGGGGTGGAAGTAAAGGAATGGGTATAGAAGAGGTGTGGGTGCAAAAAAATGTTGGGGGAAGATGAAGGGGCTTTAGGGGGAAAGAGATTGATTAACTCAAAAGAAATTGATTAACTTGAAAGAAAAGGTAATAAATTCAAAGCTGTTTAAAGTTGATCTGGTGGCATGGAACGGATCTTGTGTGGAAGGGGTAAATGGTGGTTCCACCTCAGATAAGTGGTGGGGACGAGCTAACTCATCTGAAGATAAAAGAACCTGGAGTGAGATGGAAGACAGTTGAAGGTGCATAACCACTATATAGATCGGGTCTTTAAAACCATTGATCAATTTATTGGTTTTGGCCTGTGTGATAACTGTAGTCATCATGTGAAACCTTTAGAAATGGGTTTGCTGGGAGATGATAAATTAGATCTATCATCCCCCCCCAAAGTTTAGGTGAGCCTAAGGTTCAATCTTATCGCGATAACAAATCATTGGCTCAAAGGAAAAATCGTGGTGTAAGGGTTCTAGTAAGTAAAAGGACAGAAATGAAGGGGAGAGGCAAGTTTGTTTGGTGAGTTATGAAGTATAGATATATTTTTTTGATAAATGAGAGTAGTTTTATTAATTCAAATAACGAAAATACAATCAGCCTAGGAGGAGGCACACGATGTTACCTCCCCCGAGGACTGAACCATATACACTAAACACGCCCAAGCCTGAAACACAATTACAAAGTAGCCCAAAACAGATCTCCCCTTGACACCCCTTGCTTGGCCAGAGAATCAGCCATTCATTTGCTGATATTCTGACCCACTGAAACCTGACAGTCATATTTCTTGTCATTCATTTAACTTTCTTTAACAGATCCCTGTAGCCCCAACAAGCTGTTTCTGGGCTAATCAGCCAGCCTACTACTACCTTGGAATCCCCTTCTACTAATAGATTGTTCACTCCAATTTGACTGGCCATCTGTATACCTTGTACTGCTGCTAGTAGCTCTGCCCTTACAGAATCACCTTCACCCACTGGTCCTGAAAATAGAGACAACATATTGCTGCCTTTGTCTCTCAGAATCCCACCAATTCCGGATGACCTTGGGTTACCTTGGCAGCTGCCATCTAAATTCAATTTTACCATTCCATCTGGTGGGGGTTTCCATTCAACTTGTGAATTGTTCTTGGTGGAGATTGTAGAAGCCACTGCAGCCCAGTTTCTCCTTAAGTCATCAAAGGAGTAATCTGCCAACAAATGTGAAGATATTAACCATGAGATAGTCCTTGTCAATATACATTCCTTGATTTCAGCAAGACTTCTTTCCTGTTCTTGAAATATTCTAGCATTTCTCTCCTCCCATAAAGTCCACAAGGCAGCAGCTCTGATACATTTCCACATTAGCTTCCCTCTTTTTGTCAATCTCCCAAAAGCAGCCAGAGTGAACAGCAGCTTTACATCAGAGGGCAGTAAAGGAGCATGATATCAGCAAATGGTTACAGTCCTCACCCTTCACTTTACACAGAAAGCACCAATTTGGGGACAAACACATAAAAAGTTTCTTCTTTTGCAAGTTTTCCACAGTATTGATCTTACCATAATAGGCTTCCCAACAGAAAACTGCTATTTTGGGGGGAATTGGCCTTGACCAAACCTCTTTAATAGGGAAGACCTGAGAGGAGGGGTTGGAGCAAAGGGTTTTAAAGAAAGATGCACAAGTGAAGGAGCCAACCAGGGTTAGGAACCATACTCTTTTATCCGGGTTAGGGGGGGTCAAAACACACCGAATCTAGAAGCAACAACAGCTCTGAAAACAAAGAAATTCTTCATCCCTTAACCCTCTTCGAAACCCAAAATCCTAGTTTAAAGCCAAAGGGCAAACCGGGGGGGGGGGGGGGAAGGAACCATGAAATTGGTTTTCTTTAAAGAGGGAGATGGAATAGAGAGAAGGGAAACGGTCTTTTAGGGGTTGAGTGCTCATCCAAGTATCTTCCCAAAAAAGAATGGAGTTTCCAGAACAAGCATCATAACCTTACAAAACTTAGGGATTTAGGGAGAATGCCATAAATAGCCTTCCAAGGTGTTGTGAGCAAAGCCCTTCAGGATACCCTGCATCCCAACCTGATTAAGAACAGCCATGGTAACAGTTCATTATTGTGCATAATGAACTCATAAAAATGGTACAAATTAATGAAAATTTGAAATGCAGAACCCATTTTATTAACATTATTTTATTGCATAAATTAATGAATAATAATGAAAAATACCAACAATTAGTTAAAAATAAGAAATGCAAATATAAAAATATTAATTGATAGTTTTAATAGTATTATTAGATAACTTTGTATTAATGCATTTTTAATTAATTAATAATTTTTATGAGTTGAGACCTTTATTGTGCATAATGAACTCATTAAAAATGATAAAAATTAATGAACATTTAAAATGTAGAACCTGTTTTATTAACAGCATTTTATTGCAAAGTTATGGAGTATACTTAACTTATCAAAAAAAAGTTATGAAGTATATTTTCAGCAAATAAGAAGCAAGACAGTGGAGATCCTAGAGATAAAGGAGCTTGAGGTGAAATTTGAAAAGTATGCATCAGGGGAAGAACTGGGTAGTGTAAAAGAATCAATGTGCTCAAAGAAGACATTTTCAGTGCGATCTCTTGAAAAAGAGACTTAGAAAGGTGAGTTAGGCAACATTGTTGGGGATGACTGAAGGGAGGATATAGTGAAGGAGATGATAGATATGATTTCATAGAGGCATGAGATAAAAACAGAAGTTTGATTGTTGAGAGACGAGACAAAAAATTATGGAAGAGGAAAGGGGGTTTGATGAGGAGAATAGAGAGGTTTTTGGACCTTTCAGTAGGAGAATAGGAGGGAATATCTGAAATGAAATTGTGGAAAAAAAGAATACAAGAAGAAATGGGGAAGGGGACTGAAAGAAGAGTGGAAGAGGAAGAGAGGCGTGTGGAAGGGGAAAGAATTACCTATATAAAAGAAAAAGAAAATATCAAACATTTCTGGTACAGGAAGTTAGTAACAATGTAATAAGGGTGGAAGGGGAAAGAATTACCTATATAAAAGAAAAAGAAAATATCGAAAATTTTCTGATACAGGAAGTTAGTAAATTTTTACTAAGGGAGGAGAATGGAAATATCATTGCCATGTTCTCAGGCCCTACCCAGCATGGTGAAATGGTGAATTCAGAATTGAAGGCAGCAGTGTTTGGTTTTGAGAAAGCTAAAGAGTTGGGGATTAACAGGTTGATTATTAAAGGGGACTCAAAAGTTGTTGTAAACTGGATGAAAAAAGGGGAAGGAGCAATTTGGAAATTAAGAAATGAGTTCAGGCGCTTTAAGCAGGCTTCTAAAGATATGGAAATTCACATAAGATGGATTAGGAGGTCAGTTAATGGCATAGCTGATGGTCTAGCTAAGCAAGGAATCCAAAGGCAATCTATGTTCTGGGCTATGTTGTAGCTAGTGGGATATCCCTTGGGTCCTGTTGGGGCTTTTTTGTAACTAATGGATTTCTTTGTTGGGTTAAGCTTGGGTATGTATTGTAATTAGTGGGGGTTTAGGTGGACTTTATGCCTACCCACAACTTCTTGTTGTACACATTCTGATTCTAATGAATCTCTTTGTGTTGCTGATAAAAAAAAAGTTAGTAACAATGGTAATGTTACAGTTGATATTCAAGATGATGAAGACAACTGTTCAAGTGATGAAGATGTCTAGTTAGATGAAACTCATGTTGTTGAGAGTTCAGTCGACTGGGATAGGAGGGGTTTTGAGAGATAAGGATTGTAATATCTTATCCCTATTCTCTGGATTAGTGGGAATAGGAGATTCTACAAGGGCTGAGTTGCTAGCTGCTGTGCAAGGGATGCAGCTCACAAAGCAGATTGGGGTGGAGAATTTACTAATTGAAGGTGATTCCTAAGGTGGTTGTGTGATGGTTGGACCCTGGTTCTGTCATTTTGTGCTACAGGGATCTTCTCAAAAAGGTCAAATGGCTGACTAGAAGTATGGGAGTTAGAGTTCAGTGGGTGGGCAGAACGGCAAATACTTTGGCTGATTCATTTGCTGAACAAGGGGCTTCTTGGGATGCTACTTTGTAATTTTTGATTTGATTAGCTTTGAGATTCTGTGATCTTTTTAAAGGAGAGGTCACATCTTGTGCCACTCCTTGGGATGCTTGTATTTTCACTATCTATTGATAATAAAATTAAACTTCAATTATCAAAAAAAAAAAAAGAAAAAGAGTTCAGTCGACCTGGAGACTGGTGAATACTGAGGTGGAAGTGAGCAAGCCTTTGGAACTTCTCTTCATAGGTGGTGTGGTATTTGAGAGGAAAGCTTTTAGGGAACTGGAAGAGAAATTTGGGATGCCTATTGAAGGAGACTGATGTGGGTTTTGAAGAAAAAAAATCAAGGATTGAAGATAGTTGCTCCAAGGGTCACTGGGCCTGTAGGGGCTGGGCTGTCCATGAAGGGGGTGGAAGGTCAATAACAGAATAGGTTTTTGAAAAAAAAAAACGGTTCTGGACTGGAATTAGTAGAGGATTAATGAGAATGCTAAGGATGTGAAGGTTTTGAGGGTGGCTCCCCTTGTGGTGAGAAGGTTCAGAAGTAATAAAAAAAAATTGAAATGCTCTGGTTTCAAAAGCATTTGATAGATTGAGAAGGGGCTTATAGGGCCAAACAAGACGGTAAAAAAATCAAAGAAAATAACTAAGAAGCCAATTGGTTCTTGATTAAGTTTTAGAGAAGATAATCAATGGCGATATGGTTTGGGAATGTAAATTGGTTGTTGTTTCTCTAGGTTTGTGGGTCTGAGGGTATCTTTGTGGGGTTTGTTTCCTTGTTTTCTTGATCTGGATGGCAATTAAATTTGTATGCTTTTTTTTGATATTAAAAGGAAAATTTCATTAAGGCTGCGTTTGTTTTAGGTGGAAATTCAGTTTTACACTGATGAAAAAGCTCATGCCGGTTCGGTGATCGATGGAAAATAGAACCGGGTGAATTTAAATTTTTACATTGATGATGTTTGGTTGTCACAGTGTAAAGTGAAAGGCTTCCACTTTGTTCCTGCTCTGAAACTCTCCCTATCTCGGCAATGCATGCCGGAGACTAGCGTGTCATTGCCAGATAATTTTCTCTTCGGAAAATACGAACTCGGGAATGACTCTCTCTCTCTCTCTCTTGATATTCCCCACCCTAGTCTCCTTCACCGCCATCCTCTTTCTCCGTGAGGTCCCACTGTCCTCTGGCTCCACCCAAGATGCAAATACAAACAAGGAGGCTCCGTGAGGAACCTCAATCTCAATGTTCTCGCAACTGCACCTTGCTCCGTCGGCCTTATTATTGATCGTGGTCTCTTTGCTGCCTCCACCACCGCCATGTCACTGCACTTCATGTGCAGGCGACTGAGGAGCATTGCACCTTGCTCCGTGAGATTGAGGAACCTCAATCTCAATGTTCTTGCAACTGCACTTCGTGTGGCTGTCATCTTCTTGGGTGGTGCAGACGACTGAGGAGCATTGCTACATGCTTCCCGGATGGTGGAAGGTCCAACCACAGCTGCCCTACTCATCACACAGTTGATCCTCTCTGACTCTTCTTCAGGTTTTCCTACAGAAGCCCAGGTAACGGTATACTACACATGTTAATTGGAAGATTTACAGTATATTTTCGGAGGCTGGAGCCCTTTATCCATCCTTTGTTTTAGTGCTACATTAACCTCTTAACATTTGTAGCTCAGTTACTAGACGCAGACTACCATTTCATGAGTCATTTCCAAACTATCTCCTACACAAATGCAGCAGTAAGTATCAAACGAGGAAATTTCACAAAACATCTCAGTCATCATTGCTGCGTGATCCCATTTCAAGCAAAGAGAGAACAACAACAGGCCCAAGTACAGGTGGAAGTGGAGGTCTATTGAAGGCGACAATGGGCTCTGCCTCCGCCTTGTCATCTGTCATGGGTCCTTCTCCCTCCCCAACATCATCGTTTGATTGCTTTTAGGGGCCGAAGTTGCCATTATCCCTGGTTTTTACACATGCAGTTCTGAGTCATATAAACTAGGTACTTACCACTAAGCAAAAGGGGATCTATCTAAAGAGCAGAGCAAGCATTACCATATCACCCACCATCCCACCCTAGTCTCCTTCATTGGAAATCATGGCCGACTTCTTTACATCACTTTTGCCGTCGTGCTTTTCATCCTGCTAGTTGCACCCTTGGCCATCCTGTTGTACTCTGCATTTCAGAACTGGAGATTGAAGTCAAGATCCAGCGATCTTGAACATCAGATCAAAGAGCCGTTGTTGGTTCATGGAACCACACCAGTGACACAGCCGCAGAAGCCACAGGCGAAGATGGGGGAAGTGGAGGTGCGGCTGTCGCCCCCTGTGATCGGAGAAGAACACACAATCCTAGAAGCGATCAAGACCTTGGATTTCTGGGTCTTGTGGGTACGGGGTTGGTGGTAATGAACAACATGGGTCAGATAGGTGGGCACTTTCGATAATTTCCTCTTCAAATGATGCCATTCTCCGGTGAAATGGTTGCTCGGAAAAGATAATGATGGAGTAGAAGCTATTTGACCGTTGAAGAGTTTTACAACGAAGAAGATGGAGATTTACATCAATTTTATAGGTGGTAACTTTCCACCGATTCTCGATGTAAAACTCATCCTAAGTGGAGTTTTACGCTAATTTACGTTATAAAGCAACACCTAAAACAAACACAGGGAAATTTGAACCGGGGTGTAAAGTTTACCCTGGTTCTCATTTACACCCAAAACAAACGCAGCCTAAAAGAGAAGAAAAAAAGCACAATCTGAGTAGGTGTTGAGGCAACACCCACCATCAACAGAAACAAAAACATTCATCACCAATTGTCCAAATTACAACTTTGTAATCCCAACACCTCCCAAAGACTATCCCTAAGGTCTTCTTTCTTGACTTGTGCAAAATCAGACATCACATCCTAAATCAAATTTCTCCAGCTTTGTCTCTTGTAGCAGCACCACATCTGGACTGAATTTTCTCACCACCACCTTACTAAAACCCTTCTTCCATCCCCTGACATTCCAAGATAGCAGTCTCATTTCCAGATTCAACCTCCATCGACCCTCCTCTTTTTTACTTCTGACAGCCCTTTCGGTCTTCTTCTACCAGATCTTCTTCCCTCCCTTTTCCTTCCTCCCACTCCTTACCCTCTCTCCAAAAACATTTTTCTTGTTTTTTTTTTTTCTTCTCTCCTGCTTCTTTCAAACTGTTCAATTGCCCTCCTGACCACTCTCTCCTCTCCTAGAAAAAATAAACCAAGAGAAATTTCCACCTCCACCTGTCTCTCCACTAGCTTCTCAATATCCACCCTTTTCTCCTCAATGCCTTCCTCTTTTGAAACCTCCTCCCCTTTAAGGCCCTTGACCGTCTCTCCTACCTCCCTTATCTCCTCTCCCGAGACCTCTTGCACTCTCACTTACCCCCCTTTTTTCCTGGCTTCTTCATTTCCCTGATAGAAAATTCTTCTTTTTCTATCATAGACCCTCTGCTGCTGCTCACTCCTTTTCTTCCATGTTAAGAAAATTTCTCTTTCCTTTATCTTGCCTGCCTACCTCTTCTTCAACTCCGATTCCTTCTCCTCCCTTTCCTTGCTGTCATCTTTCAATGCCTTTGAAGAAATTAAAGGATTTGAGCTCACCTCAATATTCAGACAAGCAACAATCTCCAAAGTTCTTGAACTGGTCAGGACATTCAGTGAGATTCCTTATGCTGCTACAGAATCCTCCTGGTTAGCTCTGCCCCTCTCCCTAGCTGCATTATCTACACTCCTCAAAACTCCTCTTACACCATCAATAACAGCTTCCTGAAGCTGGAAATCAAACAGCAAACAAATCTGGATCTATGAAAGACCTTCCGGTTCATGATTGGACTTGCGAGCTTGATGAAACACTTCCTCTTCCAGCTCTGGTGCTTCTTTCAGCTGCTGGTTGACTGTATATGTCTTCTCCGATTCCTTGGCTTCTCCACCATCGAATGACACGATCTTCCTTCCTCCCTTGAATCTTGCAACAACGCAGACCCATTCATCTGTTGAGTTCACTGATCCTATTTTCTTCTCTCTCTCTCTCTCTCCCTTTTTTCTCTATCCTATTGGCCTCAATTTTTCTTTTCCGAAAATTCCTCTTAACACCTCTAGCCTCTGGTTGTTTGGTCTGAGTGCTATTTTTTCTGGATTTGACTTTCTTGGAGAGTTGAAATGTGGAGTGTTTGGCAAGGGTTTGAGTGGTTTTAGGGTTGGAGGTGGTTGTGAATAGGATTTGTCTTCTCTTTTCTATCGGGTGACTTGTTGTCACCTTTGTAATATTCTTTTTCTTTTAATAAATTTGATTTTACTACCATCAGTTATATACTGTTATTTTAATGAATTTCCTCTTTCCTTTTTGATCCAAGAAAAAGAAAAGAAGAGGTTCCATCTTTATTTTAAGTTTGCTTTCAATGTTATTTAATTTGAGCTATACAACTTAATTGTTTGATTAGTTTGAATGAGTGCAATGCTAGGATTTGCCTCTTTCACTTAGGTGCCAACTGTTTGTTGATTAATCCCCAACTTAAAAGTGGAATAACATTTGTTATGCAAACTTCCTAAATCCACCAATAACATTTCTGAGATTTTAGTTGGAGAGGGTATCAAGTGAACCATGTTTTACTGAAAACTTTGTTAACTGGCATAAGGGATGCCTGTATTTTGAGCTTTTCTGCAGGTCCTTGGATTATGGATCTTGTTTGTAGCTTGAGTTTATTTTCTGAGCCCTTGGATTTTGTATCTTTATTTTCCTATTTGCAATAAACTTTTCAGTTTATGATTCAAGGAGAAAGAACTCTTTTATTTACCTTTGTTTATGGATTGGGAGTTGTAGTTGTAGCGTGATTTGTGTATAATAGTTGCTTTGACCCAAAAATATGTCACCTTTCTGTACACATATTACCCCTTTTACTGTTTCTATTTTCCAGGACAGTATTTGATGTAGACATTGATAATTTTTCGGAAAAGCCATGGAAACATCCTGGTGTTGATGTATCAGACTTCTTCAACTTTGGGTTGGACGAAGAGAGCTGGAAAGATTATTGCAAGCAGCTTGTAAGTGCCAATATTCTGTTGATAAGCTACTGTTGGTTATTAAATAGAGTGTCAACCTTCCTTTATTTAGTTTATTTGATATCCTTTATCAAGGCTTCTGATTATGCAGGAACAAATGCGCCTAGAGGCAACCATGCAAAGTAAAATTCGTGTTTATGAAAGTGGGCGATCAGAGCAGGTATTGGGGAGTCTGGATCTGCTGCACTTGTCATGCACTTCCACTCAGTCCGTGATGGGTGGACATGTTTGGTCTCGTATGCATTGGTATTTACACATGTAATGCATACCTGTCGCAGACTGAATGGAAGCGCATGGCAAGTGCAGTGTAAAAAAGTGCAGCAGATTCCAACATAACCTTCTCCTAATTCTACTTAATTTCAGGACTACGACCCAGATTTGCCCCCAGAGCTTGCAGCTGCAGCAGGTATTCATGATGTTTCAGCTGAAAATGCACATATTGGAAAGACAGATGGTGGGCAAGGTGATTTAATGGGCCAAGGAAGAGTTGCACGACCACGACCACCAATAGTATGTTAAAGCTATTTATTTTCTTACTTTGCTGGTGACCTCTTTCACACAACATAATTTTTTTTTCCTTAATGTTTACTTAGCTCTTTTTTTTAGTTTTCTAACGGTATTTGTATATGCCTGTATATGCATACACACATACATTGGATACCCGTGCCTATGGGTCACGAACACATACTCTCGCACGCACATCACATGTACACATGGATTTTAGGTATATCATAAATACATGCATATATATATATATATGTACACACACACATGGTTGTTTTAACCAATCCATTTAGAGAAGAATATTAGTTGACCATGGGAATCTTCATTGCAGCATCACCTAAGCCGAAAAGGACCTAATCCTCCCAAACTACCTTTTTCGTGAGGCAAAAATTTCAGCACCTGGCCACCTGCCCAACTTAACTTCCCTTTTCTCAGCAGTTTCTGAATTAAAATAATGGATGTAGAAGGTTAATGTCAGCTGAGGAAAGATCCAATAAATGAAGGGGTTTAGGGATAATGTGACCAAGGGAGTGGTTACATGAGAAAGCAGGGGTTTTCCTACCTGGTGGATGGTTGGGGCTTGGAATTAGTTACATTATCCCTCCACATGTCAGAAATGTAATAGCCCAGCTACACAAGTATCAACTTCCTGTCCTATTGTGTCCACAATGTAATAACCCAGTTATATTGTGTCCACAATGTTCATACCATAACACTATCAACTTGCTGTTCTATAGGTTTTATTAATTTTGTTTTGCTTCTATCTCTTGTTTTGTTCATCTCATTTTGTTTGAAAACCAGCCAACTGGGAGAGCAATACAAGTGGAAGGTGGTTATGGTGAACGTCTTCCTTCCGTAGATACCAGGCCACCACGGATCCGTGATTCAGATGCAATAATAGAGGTAGAAAGCCCTGTCCAGACTCAGCTCAATCTCAACTTCTGTATATCTCAATGATCATTATATTTATCTGTGCATATCTTTATAAAACATATGAGTATGGACTTACATATGTCAGTGAACAGATTGTCCTACAGGATTCGGCAGATGATGATTCCGTCACAGATACTGGTACCCTCAAACAGCAAGATAATGACTCCCAAGGGGAGGGCCTTAAAGGACATCGCGAAGCTGAAGAAGATATTGGGCAGACTGAGACTGAATACTATGATGACCGTTTCCCAGAAAGTTATAATGATAGGAAAAGGGAAACAGTGGCCAGAAGAGCATCATATATGGGTTCCGTTCACAATACCATGCATGAAGGAGATGGGATTTTGCCATATCCTGCTGATGCACCTGTTCAATACCATCCTGGTTCCAAGGGGAGGACTCCTGTATACCCTGGTAGTGTCTTTAGCACGCCACATGAAGAAAGGTACTACATAAATATAGGGTCAACATTGTCTTTGTTTATGTTTGATAATGGTCAAATTAGTAATCCTTGTCTAAATCATTTCTTTCTATACCTACTAGAGTCTTGGGATTTGGGGAGTGAAAAATGTAATCCTTGGAGTTTTGCTTAAACTCTGTTCAAAGTTCATTGGTCAGCCACTGAGGTGGCACAAAAAAATTTCTCCTTTTTCACAAAACCCTACTGAGCTAAGGAGCAAAATGTTGAATTTAACCTGCATATTCACTACCAACAATATTCTCTGTTTGAGTTAGATATACTAGTTATCAGTTCCAATTAATTGCTCTCCATCACAACTTTTTTGAGACCAAGTTTCTTTCCAAAAACTTCTCCTTTAGGGGGCATTTGTTTTTTATATTTTGAGGGTGTGGGGGGGGTGTTGGTCAATGGGATTTGGTTCACATTGACCAAGAAACATGCTTTTTTCAGATTTATGTGGGGACCAGGGAAAATTTATTTTCCTGGTTATCACTTACCTGGGTAAGTGATAACCATCTCCCAGGTGGGTAAATAATTTTTCTACCTGGGGGAAGTTGCCAACAATTTGATAGGACAAAAAATACCCCTTTTAATAATAGATTTTTATGGCTAAAACGGTCATTGTCTTATTTACCTGGGAAATAAAAGAACATGGGTAATGTAATTGGCCGGGTAAGTATTTCCCAGGAAACACTTACCTAGGTAACTTACCTAAAAGCGAACAGGGCCTTAAGTGCAAAAGCTAACAGAAGCATTAAATATAATTTCTGTACTATATATGCAGACAGTCCAGAATGGAAACTAAAGAATGATTTAGTGGAAAGCAAGTATATAGTTAGGTATTATCATCCAACCCTTGTTGTCCCAAGCAACCACAGAAGTAATTGGACTCTCAAATTGTGAAGAACCACCAAATGGATAATTCTCAAAAGGATCTTTGTCATGATTGCTGGATGCTGTTATAAAAAATCTGTTCTCTACTATAATTTACTTATTTTATCAAGTAGGAAACACATTAATTAATTAATTAATTATAACATATTTATCAGCTGTAATTAAATATAACTCTACACACAACTTACTACAGTTTCCAGATAATCAGATGATATCACATGCTACTAAGCCCAAAAACTTATTAATGAATCATTCGGGGCAAATCCTAGGGAGAGTAGATTTTGGACCCCAGTGATAGAAAAGTTTGAGAAGAGATTAGCCTCATGGAAGAGGAATTATGTCTCTTTAGGAGGGAGAATTACCCTAATAAGAGCTACCTTGGCTAACTTACCTTCCTATTTTTTGTCTGTTTTTAGGATACCAGTTAGGGAAGCTAGGAAACTGGAGAAGTTGATGAGAGATTTCTTATGGGAGTCGGGACGAGAAAAAAAGGATCACTTGGTTAATTGGGAAATTGTGTGCAGAAGTAAAGAAGAGGGGGGTTTGGGACTTGGGAGGGTAACTAGAAAAAATCAAGCTCTGTTAGGGAAATGGTTGTGGCGATGGCCATTGGAAAGAGAGAGATTGTGGCATGAGGTGGAGGGAAGCATTCATAGGAGGTCAGAGAATGGATGGGATGCTGGTGTATCAAGGCAAGCTAACCTAGCAGCACCTTGGAAGGCCATTCACAACACCCTTCCTCAATTCCTCAATTTTATCAGGTATGAAGTTTGTTCTGGCAACACTGTTCATTTTTGGGAGGATATTTGGGTTGGAGACACACCTTTAAAGGATTTGTTCCCTTCGCTATTTTCTGTTTCTTTGTACAAAAAAGAGGTGGTCTCAAAATTTGTCTCACCTTTGGGAACACCCTTAGATCCTACTTGGGATTTTGGGTTTCGTAGAGGACTTAGGGATGCTGAAATTGAATCTCTTTCTGTCTTGCTTGGTTGTCTTAATCAGGTTTGTTTGGATCCCTCCAAGCCAGATAAGAGGGTATGGACTCCTAGACCTAGTGGAACCTTCACTTGTGCTTCTTTCTTCAAGTCCATCTCTCAACTTTCTACTCACCAACCCTTTCCGTCAAAAGAAATTTGGTGCATGCCAGTTCCCCAAAAAATTATGGCATTTTGTTGGGAAGTATTCCATGGGAAAGTAAACACTCTAGATAACCTACAAAAGAGAAGACTTTTCCTTTGTATTTCTCCTAATTGGTGTATCGTCTGTAGAGCTCACAGTGAGGATTGTTACCACCTATTAATATCTTGTCCCTTTTCTGCAGACCTTTGGGCTTGGCTACTTTCGTTGTTTGGGAGTAGTTGGAGTCTACCAGCAGAAGTTCACATGCTCTTCAACCATTCTACCTTTTATTGGCCTACAACAATAGGGAGAATTATGTGGAGATGTGCTCGTGCTACCTTGATTTGGACTCTTTGGGAAGAAAGAAATATTAGAATTTTTCAAGAAAAGGAAAGGAGCAGTCGGGAATTGAAAGACTGTGTGTTAAATAGGGCAATACCTTGGCTGAAGACCTTGGAAATCTTTTATCAATTCTCCTTTAATGACCTTTGGAGAAATTGGTCAGCAGTAGCGAGGTGTTCATCTCTAAAGGACAAATCAATTACAAGCTGGTCTCCTCCATCTGAAGGCTCACTGAAGTTGAACTTTGATGGAAGTAGCATGGGTAATCCAGGATTATCCGGAATGGGGGGTGCTTTGAGAAATGAGAAGGGAGAGATTTTGTTGCTCTACTTAGGTCCCTTGGGAATTGGGGACTGCATCAGGGCAGAACTTTTAACTGCTGTACAAGGGGTGCGATTTTCAAACCAGCTGGGGGTACAACACCTAACAATCGAGGGGGATTCCAAAGTGGTGGTGGGTTGGTTGAAAAATCCTGAAGAGGCTATGTGGCGTTACAAGAATGAAATGAAGAAATTTAGTTGGTTGACAAGGAATATGTTGGTCACTGTACAGTGGGTGGGGAGATCAGCAAATACTTTGTTAGATGTGTTAGCTAAGCAAGGGGTAAATAGGGAAGAATTGTTTTGGGCTCAGTTGTGATTCGTGCTTTTCTTTCCTAGTTTACTTGTAAGATTCAAGGAGGGGCTGCAGCTCGCGCCTCTCCCTGGGATGTTGTATGAACTCACTCTAAATCTGCTTCTGAATTAATAAATTTATTATCATTCATCAAAAAATCATTCCAATGAAATCAGATTTTTCCAAATGAAAAGTTTTTCTATTCTTTTTATTTTTTCAAATGCCAGAAACTGACACACTTTGAATTCTCTGCAATGAATCCATTTTTCTATTTGGTTATAGGTGAAACTGATACCACTGTCCATTTGTTGTCTGATGTCTAGAATAGTCAACTGCAACTTCGATGATGTAACCCAAGCTTTTACTTCTTCAAAAGGATGCCGGTAATCCATCCATCATCCAACCTTATCCCAACTACATGGAGTCAGTTAATGAGAGTTCAGAAAATCTTTTAGTGCCAGATGCGAACTTGACACAACCCTCCTTTGTCCAGGCTTGGGACTGGTGGTGTACTGGTGTAAGACAAGCTCACACTGTTGGTGTTTATTCAAAAGGACAATGCATAACCTTAATTGGAGCCCTAGTTTTGGGCTGTAATGCATCCTTAACAAACCAGTGGCCCTGGAAGTATATTAAGGAAGTCACATAGTAATGCCGGTCACACTTACCTATTGTTGGTGGAATGAGCTCAAATGGAGAACTTCCAATTCCCCTGAGGTCATATTGTGTGTGGAGTGTGGACTATGGTACATTGTTTTTGAATAGTAAAGTAATTTCTTTTCATGGGGTTGTTGCATTGGAGTCCAGATCTGCTAGTAACAAGCAACTCTAGTAACATATAGGTTTGGGGGTGAATAAATGCATCTTGTTCAATTGTTGTGGACAGATGACACAACCTATGGTGTTTTTTTTTATCAAAAAATTTTGTTTTTTAATTAACAACAGAGAAAAAGTTACAATCAGTTACAATAGTTATAGGTTGCAGAAATGCATTAACCCAATCTGCAACCACATACAATCAGCTACAGTTCTACCCAGTACAAGGTAGATCTATTTGCCCCCTGGTTCAAAGTACTGATACCACTTTGCCGATACGCAGAGGCGTATCGATACTTTGAACCATGCTTCTCAAGTGTTGAGATCAAAAGCACTAGGGACTCACATTCATTTTCCCTCAATCCTTTTCTGAAGCCAAAGTCCCAACCCAAATTTGGAAGCATACCAATCCTAGCAACAGGTTTGTTTTTAAGGTTTGATAAGGAGTAGAGGTCCGGGAGTTTAACCATAAGAGGCAAATCCTCAAACCAAAGGTCTTCCTAGAACAAAACTTTATTGCCACATCCAACACCAAACCGGATAAATTGAAGACAGGTTGGTAGTACCTCAAAGATTGCCTTCTAGGGGGAATTTGGAGCTGCATTGGAAGCTAGTTTTGCATCCCAGCCGTTATCTGATTCACCATGAATGCTTTTAATGACCCTGTGCCACAACCTATCTTCTTCACAAGGGAATCTCCACAGCCATTTCCCTAGAAGGGCCTTATTTTTCTTTAATATGTTACCTATACCTAGGCCACCCTGCTCCTTAGGGTAACAAATTTGCTCCCACTTCACTAAATGATCTTTCTTTTCATCGCCCGGTTCCCACAAAATAATCCCTCATAATCTTCTCCAACTTCCTAGCTATTTTCACCAGGATCTTAAAGGTGGAGAGGAAATAAGTGGGCAGGTTTGCTAGGGTAGATTTTATCAAGGTGAGTCTTCCCCCCAAGGAAATATAATTTCTCTTCCACATTGCCAACTTCTTTGTGAACCTCTCTAACATTGGCTTCCAAAAGCTTTCTGTTTCCCCCCAAGGGCATACAAAGATGCAACAGGAGGTTGTGAAAAAAAAGCAAACCCAAACCATCCCAAATTTACAAATGAGCCCAAAACATGGATTGTCTCTGAATTCCTTAGCTAGACCATCTGGCATGCTACTTGCAGATCTTCTAGTCCATCTTATTTGGATGAGCATATATTTAGATAACTGTTTGAAGTGCCTGAACTCAGTCCTTAGCTGCCAGATTACCCTTTCCTCCTTTCTCAGCCAGCCCATAACTATTTTTGAATCACCTTCAATGATTAGTCTCTCAATCCCCAATTCTTTAGCCTTCTTGCTGCCATTAGTTCTGATCTCATCCCATCACCATGCTGAATAGGATCTGAATACATTGATAGGATGGACCATTAGTTCTGATCTCATCACATCACCATTAGCCTTCTCCACGTAAGGGTAAACCTAAGTAGTTCGGGGACTAATTTCCTTTTTCACAACCCAAAGATTCTGTCATTGCTCTCAAACCATCATCTTCCAAATTGATACCAGCCAACAGATTTTTCAGACCGGTTGATTTTCAAGTTGGATATCCTCTCGAAGAGCTTCACTACTAACTTCAGATTTTATCATATGCAAACTGCAAATGGGAGACCAAGACTCTATCTCTTCCTATTACCCAACCCTTAAACATCTGCAAGGAATTTGCCTTAGAAATCAACTTGCTTAAGACTTCAACTGCCAAAGTAAAGAGAAAGGGAGAAAGTGGATCACCTTGTCTACGACCTTGAAGTCCCTTAGAGAAACCAACTACCGAGCCATTAGCAATAACAGAATAATGACTTGTTTGCAAGCACCCTTTGATCCATTTACACCACAAAGTCCCAAAGCCATACTTCCTCATAATCTCCATCAAGAAATCCTAGTCCACAATATCATAGACTTTTTCCAAATCCAATTTGACTGCTACTCCCTTCTTCTTTAACCATTTTTGGACCTCCACACATTCATTAGCAATTAAGATTTGGTTAATTGTTTGTCTATCTCGAATAAAGGTCTCTTGGAAGCTGGAATATGAGAGAAGGAAGGACCTTTTTGAATCTCAAAGATAAAACCTTGGCCACAATCTTATGGATGCTGGTCACTAGGCTTATAGGTCTAAAGTCCCCTGGCTGAGAAGCCTCTCTCTTCTTTGGGATCAAGGCTAGGAAGGTGGAGTTCATTCCTGGGCTGATTATTCCCCTTCTGTGGATTTGTTTTTGATAGGAAACAGTGACTTTCATTAATTTTGAGAACTATAGAATTACAACTGCCACCTTTCAAAATGGTGACCTCTCATAACATAATCAATTTACAAGCATGCCAAAAATACAGTCTCCCCATTAACCCCTTGCTTTTCTATTACATCAGCCCCCTTCTGTTGAATTCCCTAAAAACTTTGATTAAATTATTTTTAATTATCTCCCGACAATCTTGAACGAAAGCCATTGTGTAACCATCATGCCCAGGAGCCTTATATCTGTCAAGAGAGAAAACTGCTTCCTTGATTTCTTCCTCCTCACCTTTTTTTCTAAGAATTCCACTTGATTCTCTTCCAAGCCCATTCAAGCCCATCTAAAGACCACCTCTCATTGGTCGTTCTATGAATGATTGATCTGAAATGATTTGCAAAGGCCTTAGCGATTTCACCTTGATCTGTGATCTCAATACCCCCCTCCCCCCACCCACCAATAAAGAAGTAATTGAGTTCTTCCTCTTCCTACCATTTGCTAAGGCATGGAAAAATTTAGTGTTTCAATCACCTTTAGCTATGATGTTACTAGTGATAAGGTAGCACCTCAAACAGAAGATACAAGAACATCACAAAAAAGAGAAATATACAAGTTCAAAATGCTTATTCCTCCATCAAAGGTGTAGCCATTGTTATTTTACCACTGATATATTTGTTAATTGTTGGATAAGCTGGCTTCCCAATTTTATTTTACTTGCTTATGACCGTCTTTAGTTATCCAAATCATCGTAATCTTGTCTTTCAATATCATTTTGCAACCTATTGTGTATGTATATTTGCTATGCATTTTTTTTTTCATCTTTATCATCATCATCTAAGCCTTGTCTAACACTAACTAGAAGGGGCTGGCTATATGAATCCTGTTTTGCCAATCTGTTCGGTTCAGTGCCACATCCATTGTGAAAATATGGGTGCTTAAATCATTTTTTAAAATCAGTATCCATAATCATGAGAGTTTGGCAAAAGGTTTAGTGCCTGTTGCCAACTTGATGCAATCCTCCTTTATCCAGGCTTGGGACCAGCAATGTAAGACAAACTCACACTGGTGGGGTTTTTCTCATTCATAAATGATATATATTTTTATCTTGTTCCACCTGTCACTGGTGTCTATTTTTACAGGTTGTATTAATTTAGGGTAAATAACATTCTATGCGAACTTATGCAATATTACCTTTCTCCTTCAATTTCAGGTGGCCACAAGGAACAGCGCGTGACCGATATCCCCATTTAACAACCAAGGATGGAAAAGTAACCCCAAGTCAAAGTGATCAGCTGAACAGATCCCATGATAGTCAAAAGGAGAAGTCAGGGGGAAGCATTGATGGAAAACAGAGTCCAGATTCGTCATCCCCTATCACAATAGAAGCTGTAAGGGAGCCAAGTGTAGAACAAAAAGATAATGCAAATGATGATCTTGTGTTACCTGATAAAAACAATGAAGTGGAAGGGGATGAAATGGCTTCAGATACAATAGTCCCAAGTGATAACCTTGATGACGGAACTGTACTTCATTCTGTTAAGAAACAAAAACTGAGTTCTCTGGTCGAACAGCCTGCAGTCCAAGAACATGGTGAAGGGGATGACCTAAGGGCAGCACGTAGTAGTGACAACAGCAAAGCAAGATCGGGGAGCAGCCGAGAATACCAGAAGCGACATGAAGGTGATGAGGAAGTTGTTCAAGACGGACAGCCTAGACACACAAGGGATATGAAAAGGCATTACAATGAGCATGACATTAGTTTCAGAAGGAGAAATGATCATGGCCAAGATGTGAGATCAGATGTGGATCGAAACCACACAGTTGTAAAAGGGAGGGAAGATTCTTATCGCTCCTATGGTCATAGAGAAAGGGATCTCAATTCACCACATTATTCACATATGAAGTCTGAGGGTTTTGAGAGGGCAAAAGAGAGAGACAGTTCCCTTGGAGCCTTGCAAAGGAGAGATGAAGAAACACATGGGAGAAGGTTGAAGGAGGAAGACACAAGGAAGCGGGAGCGTGTTGAGGAAGTGGTATCTAGGCAAAGGAGTAAGGTCCGGGAAAGTGAGAGAAATGAAAAAGATGAGCATCTTCATTCCAGAAAGCGGGTCGACAATGGTGATTGGAGGGATCGCCATGATAAAGAGGTTGGACCAAGACACCGGGAAAGAGATGATAATTTGATGAGCCATCATGAGAATATGGATAGTTCTCATACCAAGAGAAGGAAGGATGAAGAGTACCAGCGAAGGGAACAAGCTGACAAAGAAGAACTTGTGCATAGCTACAGAACTAGGGAGGATACCAGCCGAAGAAAGCGGGAGAGAGATGATGTTTTGGAGCAGAGGAGGAGGGATGATCAAGCAAGGCTGAGAGATAAACCTGATGACTACCACTCCACTAGGCACAGAGATGATAGCTGGCGTCAAAGGGAAAGGGATGACCGGCAGAGGCTCAAACAATCTCATGAAGATACCATGTCAAAGCGGGAAAGAGAAGAAGGGAGGACAACAGTTAGGAGTGGAAGAGGAGTAGATGACAAGCAATGGGCTGGGAATGTTAGAGCTAAGGATGATTCATCTTCAAAAGGTCTAAGTTCTGACAAAGAGTACCAATTTAAAGATAAAAGGCAGCACAGTGAGCAGCCTAAGAGAAGAGAACGGTTAGAAGAAGAAAGTCTTTCACAACATAGGGGACGTGAGGATTCCTATGCACGTGATAATCAACTCATTGGAGAGGACAGAAATTCAAGGCGTGAAAGGTCAAGTTCTCATAATGATCGCCCTACACGTGGTTCTGATGGCCAATGGATGCACAAGGACAGACATAAAGAGAATGCTAGGAAGAGTAAGGAATCTGCAGGGAGTGATCAAAATACACTAGGACCCGTCAAGCGAAAGCAAGAAGATTATGATTCTCACCGTAGTGAGAAGGTATGGTCCATATTCTCAGAATGTAGTTCATTAAACAAAGAAACTTTTTGAAAAAAACATGTTTTTTTAATTCTTAATAACAATACCAAAGGAGACTTGCTACATTACTAAGGAAAAAAGTGTAGTCGACCAAGAAAAGAAAGAAATGGGGATTTGATGAACATTTTAAATTGATAACAAAGAACTAAAGCAACTGATAGGTTTTCAGGTTTTCTTTTTCTATCTCACATGAAAAGCCTCAATCAATTTGGGTGTTGAGTTCCCTTTTCTATTTTAATTTCTTTTATATTTTGTTGGGAAGGGGGTTCCAACGTGGTTTCTTTGTGTGTGGATGTGTGCATTGATCATTAACAGTAAATTTTATTGAAGGGGAGTATACAGGGAAGCCTTACCCTCCAAAGTTAGAGGTACACAGAAAAACAATTTCCACAGCCACTGGCTGACATCATCAATTAATCTCATAAAAAGTAAAGTTCGTGGAATCCCCCATTTATTGCATCAACCTGGCTATACTATCTGCTAGTCTGTTAACAGCAATGTTTTAAAACGTGGAGGCATGATGTGAGGCATTCCACTACTTGGAGGCGTGAGGCATAGTTCAGAAACCAGAACACAAGAGAGTAAGGTAAGCCTCTTTCATTTATCAAAAAAAAGAGAGTAAGCCTCTTTAAGATGAGGAAGAAGAAGATTAAGAGGAAGGAGGATCTCATCATGTTTTTCCTTTTTTTTTTTTTTATATGAAAGATGCCTTATATTAAGAAGAATGCATAACAGTAGCTGAAATTGGACTGCATTAAAAAGGTGTTGGGGTGGTCTTCGCCCCTTTCCCTTCCCTCCCTTTCTTTCCATTTCTTTTATTTCTTCTCTTTTATTTCTTCTCTTTCTAGGAATGGCAATGGGGCGGGCGGGGCTGGGTTTTGCATGCCCCGGCCTTGACCCCAAACTCAAATACCCTGCCCCATTCCCGCCCAAACCCCATCGGGGCTAGAAATCCCAACCCCATCCCTATCCCCGTTGCCTCGCCCTGGTCATTCCCTACTTGCAATTTTTTTGTATTTTTTTAAACCTACCTAGAACTACTATATTATATTATGTAATGTAATATAGTATCATATATACAAATAATATAATATAATATAAATATTATAATATTATGTATATTAACAATTATGTATAGTCAGGGTAGGTTCGGGGTCAAGGTCGGGGCAGGGTGGACAAATACTATCCCTGCCCCGTCCACGGCCCCTAGAGTTTTCAGTTTTCCCTGAAACCCACCCCAAACCTGGATCAATGGTCAAAAAACCCACCCTGGTTGGGTTGGGGTGTGGTGGAGCCCCACGGGATGGGTCAAATTGCCATCTTTTCTTTTCTTTCTTTCCTTTTTTTATTAGGGTGCATGAGGCATATGCCTTTCACATGCAAAAGGCATTTGAGGTTTTTCTTTTCTTTCTTTCCTTTTTTTTGTGAGGGTGCATGAGGCATATGCCTCTCACATGCAAAAGGCATTTGAGTTTTTTTCCTAATCAAAAAAGACATTTGAGGTATACACCTCATATGCACCTCAAGGCATTTTCTGGGTGCCTCACCTGGAGGTATGCCTCCTATGCCTTCCAAAATATTGTTTAGTAGACTGGGGAATGAAATCAAATAAGTGGTTCATATTGGAAAATAAAACTAATACTTCTCTAATTTGCAATCTTAAATACCAAGGTGCCTTTAATAGAAACCAATGAATCACTACCCAACAATTTTGGGAAAACTTAAAGAAAAAGAGGCCCTCTCCTTGTCTTTCCCCAAATTGGTGTTCCTTGTGTAAGGCCAAGAATGAGGACTGTTTCCATTTGCTGATCTCCTGATCATTTGCTACAGCTTTATGGAATTGGAGCCTTTGTTTATTTGGAGGTAGGTGGTCTTTGCCTTCCGATTTAAGGTTGTTATTTAACCCATCTTTTTTTGTTTGGCACACTAGAAGAGGCAAAGTCATGTGGAAATGTGTCAGGGCAGCCACTTTGTGGACTCTTTGGGAGGAAAGGAATGGAAGAATTTTTTTAGGGAAGGAAAAGAGGGTTAGATGAAGTGAAGGACTGCATTCTTACAAGACCAATCCATTGGCTGAAAACATTATATATGTTTGATGATTTCTCCTTTGATGACTTGTGGAGGAATTGGTTAATAATAGCTAACACTTCAACAAAGAAGAATAGAATCTTGTCAGAATGGGTTCCGCCTTTGGAAGGTGTCATCAAGTTGAATTTTGATGGAAGCAGCCAAGGTAATCCAGGGCCTTTAGGTGTCTTGAGAAATAAGGACAGCAACTAATCTCCTTATTCTCAGGACAAGTGGGAGTAGGAGACTCCACAAGGGCAGAAAGCCTTGCTGCAGTACAAGGAATTCAGATTGCTAACCAGCTTGGGGTGGAGCATCTCCTAGTTGAAGGGGACTCTTAGGTGGTAACGGGATGGCTTCTAAACCCGGATACTACCATTTGAGGCTAGGAAGATCTCATCAAAAAAGTAAAGTGGTTAACCAGCAATCAGGTCTGCTAATTCTATGGCCGATTCTTTAGTCAAACAGGGGGTTTCCAGGGAAGACCTTTTTTGTGCTACTTTGTAAACTACTAGTAATCTGGAATTCGTACTTAACTAGCCCAGAGAGGTTGCAACTCGTGCCTCTACTCGGGGACTTTGTACTATTGTCTATTGCTCATTAATAAACTTATTTCAATCATAAAAAAAATCACTACTCAACAATTTTCTTCAACAAAGAAACCAGTAAATCCTCTTTCCTCCACAAATCTTAATCCATAAAAATTAAGCCAGTGATTGAAAAGGCGCACTTAGGTGCATAGGCAAGGCACATGTCAAGGATTGCACCTCACCTAGGCCCAAACCTAGACACTTTAGAAGGCACACACTCGGTGTGCCTAGGCATGTGCCTAATGTGCTTTGTGCCTCAGCCCAAGCATGTACCTTTGTTAAAGTTTGTTCTTTTTTGTACTTTTTTTAATCATGGTGGTTGGGCTGGGGCCTCTACCCCTAGACCCCCGATGGAGCCCCTTGAGGCAAGCCCAAATAAGTCCATGAGTCCATGCTAGGGTCTTAAATTCTTAACTCCTCCCCGAACCCGACATTGGTGAGAGTCTTGTGCACTGGACTCCCCAAACCTGACATTGCTTGCTTCACTCACTTGCTGGTACTTTGAGAACCCCCTGTTTGCTAATATTGTTCATTTCATTCTTCCTAATACATGACATTTTTTTAAAAGATAAGGAACTAAATCTAAATTATAAAACCAATTTTTTAAGCAAGGATTAAGAACTTAAGACCCTAGCATGGACTTATTTGGGCTTGCCTTAAGGGGCTTCATAAAAAGTGGCTCGTAGAACTAGAGTAATGCAATTAGGAAAGAAATAAAGAGCTTGGAAGTTTCACATGATTAAATTTAATTATGTAGTTTGGATATATTTTCACTTCGGATTTATTTTATGTGCTATGTTTATGCATTTTAATTTGAGTGAATAAGCTTTCTAAAACATTTAATTTAAAATTTAATTATGTAGTTTTTTAATTAATATTATTTTAATATTTTTCATTTTTTGCATTTTTAAATGTTTTTTAAAAATTTGTGATTGCCTTGCGCCTTGGGTCCAGAAAGACCACTTGCACCTGAAAGTCCAAATTCTATATTGCAACTATAGTCTCAGAAAACTCCTATGCCTTGTTGGCTTGGGTTCTCAATAGAATTGGAACCGGAACAGTCTATTCTGATTGTGACTGTTTGGTTGGGTGGAATTGGAATCTGATTCCCTTTCCTGGTGGAATGGCATTTCCCTATTTGAGGAAATGGTCACTCCCTTCCCCTCCCTTGGGAATGAGAATCCATTCCAGTCAATTCTGATTCTGACTGCAAGCCAAATGGGCCCTCAGTTTAATTTGTCCTTGTTCAGGTTCTTCCCATGACTTAGATCTGACCAATTTGTGGGGAGAAAAGTTAGCCAGCATAGTCCATCTACTTAGGATCAAATCACTTATGGTTCCTTGAAACTCCTCTCACCCCAAAATTTCATGGAATTGTTGTTCTGTGAATATGAAGACAATGGGGTGTGAACAAACCAAGAACTGTGAGAGATTACATTCGCTCAACTCGTTCAGAGGTCACAAATTAGGAGACATGCACCAATTGGTTGTTCTTTTTTTGAGCATAAGGAAGCCTTCCAAAGAAGGCTTTCACCTTAGGAGGCACATATCCTATCCACAAAGCAATTTCTGGAGAAGGGGAGGAAAGGGGTAGGTGGGGAAGTTTCATCAAGAGACAAAAAAGAAAAAAAAAGAGAAGATCAAGAGAATTGATCAATGGTATTAAGGGTCCAAAATTTGTTGTTATCACCATGGGGATTAAGAAAGATATGACTGAAGATATTCAATAAATTTATAACCTGAAGATTTTCATGGTCCTTTAAACCTCTTATACAACCCAGATTGCATGTAATGCCTAACACAGGAAGGGAGGTTGTAGTGGATACAAGTGTGTTTGTATTTGTAGGTTGATGAAGTAAAGCCCAGAGAAGATGAAAAAAGGGGTTCATTACCCACTCAAGTGTTGTCTTAAATCTGTTTTTTTTCCTACATACAGCAGTGTGCCTTAGATGACCCCATATAGTTGGGATTAGGCTTGGATGTTGATGATGATGTGCCTAGCTTGTCTAAAAAAGGTAGGGTAGAATAACACATATTTCTTTCCATGGACAAAGTGACTATGAGCATATTATAAGCTGACATATTCTCTGTTTCAATTAAATTCAAGAATGTTGAGGATGGGTTTATATGGGAAATGACAATGTCTATGGGCCTAACAACTATAGGGAAAGGAATGAAATGTGTGGAGAATTTTTTGCAATCAGGGGTTTGTGGGAGGGATTTCAATGACATTATGTTCACTGGTGAATCAAGAAATCCCAATCAACAAGTGTCTACTAGCATGAGAAAATATCAAGTAAGTCCTTTATGCACTGGATAGGTCCCTTTTTAACTTGGAAAGGGAGGACCATTGGTCAGGTTGTTATCTAGAGCTTTACCTAGAGTAGCTTCCGATCACTATCCTATTAGGTTAGGAACTGAAAATTTCTTGAGAGGCCTCACCCCTTTTTAGGTTTGAAAATATGTGGTTAACCTATTTGAATTTTATGTAGGAGGAGGTTTGGTGGAAGGAAGTGTTGAATGGTGTTCGCTGGAAGGGAATGAAATTTCATAGGGGAACATGGATCTCTTTTTTGATGGTAAACAGTAACTTTTGTTAATCTTTATGGAGACTTAGTACAGCTGTCACCTTCATAAGCAAGGTGACCCTTCAACATAAAATAAATTTCAAACATGCCCAAAAAAGGTTGTCCCTACTAACTCCTTGCTTTGCTAAAGCGTCTGCCATTGCATTGGCTGATCTCCTAGGACCTAGTCCATTTAAAACAGACTTCAAGCTCCCTTGTTAGGTGCATAGTTTCCCTTACAAGTTATCTAAGGGACCAAGTGTCCAAACTGTTTGTTTGCATCCAGCCAATTACCAATTTCGAAACTCCCTCTACTTCCAATTGCTGAAAACCCAGTTGTTTAGCTAGTTTGAGCTCCTGTAGGAGTGCCAAAACTTCTGTTCTCCCAAACCTATCGGGCCAAAATACCGGGCAAGGACTCTTCCTGCCCCATCTTTAAAGACACCCCTAATTCCAGAGGGGTCTGGATTACCTACAGAGCTGCTGTCAAAGTTCAGCTTTACACCAACAATTAAAGGAGGGGACCAGTCCTCTTGAATAGCTATAGAGGAACAGGATGAACTTGCTACTGTGCTCCGACCTCTAACTAAAGTATCAATAGATAAGTCCTTGAACAGGTCTAATGATTTCAACCAATGTATAGCCTTGATGGTGATCCCTTCTATGAGTTCATGTGCTGTTTTTTTCTTTCCCTTGAAAGATTCTGTTATTTCTCTCTTCCCACACTACCCAAATAATTGCTGTCCTCGTTCTCCACATCACCCTTCCTCTCTTCTTTGATTGATGCAAAAAAATAGATTAAAAAAGATCCACCACGCTTGTAGGAGGAATCCATCTGCACCCAAAGAGAGGAGAACTGACCCCAAATAAGAGTAACAAAAGGACAGGAGATTAATAGATGATTTACTATCTCACCACTCTTCTAGAAAAAGCTACAAACATGACGGGATAAGCACCAGTTTGGTCTTTTTCTTTGAAATAGGTACATGAGCACACCACACTTCTTTTACAGGAAAAGTGTAAACGAAGTTGGAAGAGTGCACCAAAGCATTGAAGAATGAAGAGAAAGAAAAACAACCGGAGGAATCTTCTGACCAAATTCTACTATCAAGACAAGATTGGTCCAAAAACACTGAGTTTAGAAGACAGAAAAGTTCATTTGCCCACCCTTTTTCTGAATTCCTAAACCCTCTATTGAAACCTAGATCCCATGACTCTCTAGAGACACGAAAGGTAGAGATGATTTTAAATTTGTTCACTTGAAAAGGTTGTTGTAGCAGTCTTAGGTTTAGTATGAAACCTGTTCAGAAAAAAATAAAAGAGAGGAAGAACAGAGGAAGAGGAGGAGAAGAAAAGGAAAAATGAAAGAAAGAGAGAACAGAATGAATAGGTTCTGTTGCCCTTTCATTGCCTTTTATACATGATTCAATAAAAGAAGATACAATGACAAAAATACCCTTGTCGACTATGACTGAGAGAAAATAACAGAACAACAGCCTAAAACAATAAAAAATAAAGACTACCTATAAAAAACCAAAAAAAATAAAGATGGGATTGCATATAAGAACATATAAAATACAAAATAAGGGTCCTTTGCTATGTCTCTACACTCCCCCTCAAGTTGGGAGATATTAAGCATTCCCAAATTGCATATATTTGTCTTCATCTTGACTGCTTTGGTGAAGAGATCAGCAAGTTGTATATCAAAGGAATATATAGCAAGCACACTTCTTGAGAGGCAAACTCTCCCCCTAATAAAGTGTTGATCTAGCTCAATACATTTTGTCTTGTCGTGTTGTATTGGATTATGGGCAATATTAATGGCAGCTCATATTCAATTCCAAGCTCTTCAAGTAAGGATCTCAGCCATAATACCTTTGCCTCTCCATGAGCCATGGATCTGTATTCTGCTTCATCACTTGAACAGGCAAACTGCATACTGTTTCTTACTCCTCCTTGAAACCAAATTTACTCCAAGAAAGGCACAATACCCAGAGGTAGACCTCCTATCATCTACATATCCAGCTCAATCCGCATCAGTTTACACTTCGATCTTCATATGACCATATTTTTAAAGAGTATGCCACGGCTTGGACACCTCTTTAGATAGGCTAGAATCCTCTTAACAGCCAACAAATGAGTGGTTCTGGGAGAATGCATGTGTTGACTAACAACTAAAGAAATGTCAAGGTGTGCCAGATAGAGATACAAAAGCTTCCCTATCTTCCGTTCATACATGGTCTTGTCATCAAGAGGCTCACTCCCTTCTACACTTATCTTTTGATTCAATTCAATGGGAATATCTACAGGTTTTAACTCCCAATTTCCTAGTTTCTTCCAAAAGGTCAAGAACATATTTTCTCACTTCCAAGTTGTACACAGTTTATTGTCACTCAAACCGGTTGTTCCAAGTTCCAATAAGGAAAAAACCCTAGAGATAACTTGGAGAACACAAGAAAACTTCAACTGCCACTTCCAAAAGCTTCTGTAGGTCCTCTTCTTGCTATCGATTTCTAAAAGGAACAGAAAACCACTCAGAAAACACTAAGCACTACCTTTAAACTAAGGTTTAACCCCTAAACCCCAATCAAACAAGTATCTCTGGTCCTTCCTGGTCACTAGGCAAAAACAAAGTTCATAAAATGCTTGAACAGTGTACCCATCTCCACTGACCTCCAAGAATAAGGCAAAAAAAGGCCTGGCACTCCAGCCCTAATAGTGTCTCATGTAACCGGTTGGGTTAAGTATAGCAGTCTTAAACCTGGCTCTAATACCAACTTGAAAAGGTTGCTATAGCAGTCTTAGGTTTAGTATGAAACCTGTTAAAAAAAAAGAAACGAAAAGAGAGGAAGAGAAGGAAAAATGAAAGAAAGAGAGAGCAGAATGAATAGGTTTTGTCAGCCCCCTCAATGCCTTTTATATGTGATTCAATAAAAGAAGATACAATGACAAAAGTAGCCCTGTCGAATATGACAACGAGAAAATACAAACTGAGGGTCCTTTGCTATATCTCTACATGTTTAAAGAAAGGGAGTAGAGGGCTAGGAACCTATCCTTAAAAGGATGGTCCCCAATCCAAATTTCCTCCCCAAAAGAACCTTATTATCCATGCAGGCAACATACTCGATTAAGGGAGAAAAGGCGGGCAGGATACCAACGACGTCTTTCCACGGGGAGGAACAAGAAGCCCTAGGGTCAAGACCAGCATCCCATCCATTAGTTGCCTATCCATGTATGCATTCTATCACTCTATGCCATAAACTTTCTTGCTCCTTGGGAATTCTCCATAACCACTTACCTAGTAGTATTGTATTTCTTAATCAAACATTTCCAATCCCCAATTCCCCTTTGTCTTTTTGTCCTAGAGACCACTACCCACTTCACTAGATGATCCCATTTTGAGTCCCCAAGTTCCCAAAGAAAAATTCTCATTACTTTTTCCATTTGATTTGCAACCTTAACAAGCACTTTGAAGGTAGACAAGAAGTACAATGAAAAATTTGCTAGTGTTGACTTAAAGTGATTCTACCCCCTAAAGAGATGTAATTTCTCTTCCACCCTACTAGTCTCTTTGTGAATCTTTCCAAGACTATGTACCAGAAACTTTCTATTTTTGGGTTTCCTCATATAGGTAATCCTAAGTATTTTAAAGGCCACTCACTTATCTTTCAACCTAAAATCCTAGCCAAGGAAGACACCTCCTCATCTAGCCTATTAATCCTGGCCACAACTTTTATTCCAGTTTACTCTCAAGTTAGAGACCTTTTTCAAAACCTTCTACCAACAATTTTAGATTGACGATCTCCTCAAGCTCTCCCTCACAAAAGAGAATTGTATCATCTGCAAATTGTAAATGTGTGACAATTACTTGCCTCCCTACTCTCCACCTACTAATGAGATTTTGAGTCAGCTCTAGAGATAATAACTCTCAACCTATCCACTATTAAGCATAGTTTTCAAGGCGTCTAGGCGATTCTGGGCGACATTGGGGCGCCTAGTCACCTAGTCGCCTAGGCGATAAAAATTTTATAATATGAAAAACTGACTTTTGGCTAGTTTTCTAGTTTTATATACCATTCAGCATGTATGTTAATTGAAAAATAGAAATTCTCTTTATTAAGAACATTAAATTTCCTCTAAAAATGTGGCAAATCATCACATCTGAAAGATAAAAGTCTTTTACATATAATAATTTCATTATTTTCAAAAATAATACTACTATAATAAGTATTTAATAGAAAAAATTCATATTAATTAGCAGCTAAAGAAAGTTATTAACTTTATATGATAAATATTCAAGATGGAAAGTAAAATAGAAAAAAAAACAAGGATGGAGTTTCTGTTTTATTTAATTAGAGAGAGAATAGAAAAAAAAATAACTTTATTATTCTATTGTTTCTTTCCCCTTTCTTTTCTTTTCTTTCTTTCTTTTTCTCTTCTCAAAGCCCTTTGATCTTTTAAATTTCAATAGTAAAATATTAAAACAAAATATAATTGATATATATAGCATATAATAAAATGTATTAACACATACATTAATAAGATACAACAATATAATTGATATTATAAAAGGCGCCCGCCTTGTCATTTTTGTTGCCTAGGCGGGCACTTAATTGCCTAGGCGGGCGCCTAGTCGCCTAGAAGGGCACCTAGTTGCTAAAAGTCAAGGTGTTTGGGCCTCCCAGCCAAGGGCACCTAGGCGACGCGACGCCTTGACAACTATGCTATTAAGGTGAAAGGAAGGGAGAGAGTGGGCCCCTTGTCATAGAACTCTCTTTGTAGGGAAAAATCCCTAGCTACTCCATTCACCAAAATATAGTAGTGGCACAAACATACACGGCCTTTGACCCATCTACCATCTCCAAAACCTCTATTTCTCAAAACTTCCAACAAAAAACCAGTCTACCAAGTCATAAGCCTTTTCCTAGTCAAGTTTTCCAATCAGCTCCTTTTCTTCTTTTTTTTTTTTCCTGTAATCGACACACTGATTGGCAATAAGGATTTGAGCAGTGATTTGTATCCTAGACACAAATACTCTCTGGTTTGGAGAAATTAGGTAAGGAAGTACCTTTTTAATTCTCAAGGCTAACACCTTAGAGATGATCTTATACATGCTTCCAACCAAACTAATGGGTCTAAAATCCTTTAAGTGTCTTGCATCCACCTTTTTGGGAATCAAAGCTCTAAAGGTAGCATTGGCACCCAAGGTAATCCTACCTCTCTCAAAGAATTCTAGAAACACCTCCATTAAGTCACCACCTATGATTTCCCAACAATCTTGGTAAAAGGTTATTGTGAAATCATTTGGACCTAGGGCTTTAGATCTTTCTATTGAGAAAACAACATCTTTTACTTCCTGGATCTCAAAATTTCTTTCTAATTCTTTCATTAGTTCTCTACTCCTTGTTTTTGTTACTCAAAATCAGAAATGTCTTCTCTCATCTTGCTTGGGCTGTCATAAATGGTTTTAAAATGATCCACAAAAGCTCTTGATATCTCTTCCTCCCTTGTAAGCAATTCTCCTTTCCATTCTAGCCTCCACAATGTTCTTCCTCTTTCTTCCATTTGCCAAGGTATGAAAAAATTTGGTATTTCCATTTCCCTCTTATAGCCATTTACATATGGACTTTTGTCTCCAACCTATCTCCTCTCTTCTAATGATTTCCTCTAATTCTTGTTTTAAATTCTACCTTTCTTCCCTTTCTTCTACTCTCAATCTTCTCTTTGCTTCCCCTATATCAATTTCTTGATCCTTGCTTCCAAAGCTTGTAGCTTCTTATAGAATCTTTAGCCTTTCCACCTGATCATCCTCCCACGTGAAATTTGCTTGAAGCATGGGCAGCTCTCTTAGCTCAGAGGAGTCCACAAGTAGGTTGAAATTCCTCATGCTGGAGCTGATTCTATGGCTAGGATTGTTTCATTCACTATCACCAAGGACCATTCCGTAGACCCCTTATGGCTGCTAGTTCTGTCCAATACTCTTCCCTTTCCCTACATGAATTGAGTCTATAGACATTAGTAGAGGTGTAAATCGGCCCGTGCCACCTGCAGCCCAGTACGATGGTCCGTGGGCTATGTCGGGCTTGGGGTTTTAGGCCCACGAACCGGCATGGCCCAGCACAACCCATATATATTATTTATATATATTTTATATATTTATATATATAATATATTAATAAAATAAACAATTGTTTACAATTTTAATATACTAATTTATTTAATTATTGTATTTATAAGCAATTGTATACATCAAAATTCATATAAAATTAAAATTTTAAGTTTTTTTCATTTTTTTTAAATAAATAGCTTTGGCCCGGTCCACGGCCCGACCTGGCCCAAGGCTTGGCCCACGGACCAGCCCAGCCCGCGGCACGGCTTGGGCTTGGGCCTTGGGGCCGTGCCGGGCCGACCCCCCAAGTTATCCCAAGGGAGGGCAACACGGCCCGTTTTACACCTCTAGACATTAGTTAATGTCCATTCTAACCCATCCTCTTTCCTCCTTAACTTCACTGTGATCGTAAAGTTGCCAATCAATTCTTCAGTACATTCCATTCCATCTCCTCATTCTCCCAAATTGTTTTAGTGCCCCTTGAAGCTCCTAACGATTGTGCAAAAGCCCAAATTGATTCTCTAGCTAACCACTTACTCCTCACCCATCTTCTATCCACCTCTGCCAACTTTGTTTCTTGAATTAAAACAATATCTAGTTTCTCTTTTCTAAAAACTTCCCTAATCACCCCTTTTTCTTTGACTTCCCAAACCCCTTATATTCCAATTGATTATCTTCATAGAAAACAACATACGTCAAGACCTTGAGGTTTTCTTATACTAACGCATTTTTCTTTCCTTTCTCCCTGTACCTCCTTTTTTCTTGGATCATTTCTTTTCCCCTCTCCCACCTCCTACTGTTTTTTCCTGTTCTTTCTTTTTGCCTTTTTATCTCCCACCCCACTCTTTCTACCTTCCTTTTCCTTCTCCAAAGAACAAAGATTTGGATTATCACCTTCCTCCTCCAAACCTACTCTAGGTTGTATTTCTACCTGTACCAACTGCTCAAAAAGCTGCATTATTAGTTGCCAAATTACCTCCCCTTCCTCTTTAGAATACTCTATAACCTCGATATCTTCTGACACTTCTGTTGCTTCCATCGTCACACTAGGATTGGCAGCTTCTAGACAAGAAATGGTGTCACCTGCAGGCTGGACAACAACCACTAAAGGAGAGTGGGGAGCATTAGTTGAAACACAAATAGAATTAAATAAATTTTGACAAAATTGGGTTAGTCGGATGTCATCTGGGTGTTTTTTTCCTTTTCATTTGGGTGATTGCTTCAATTTTCTTGTATCATGTTTTCTGTTTTAATTTTATTTTATTTATCTTTAAAAGTAAATTAACAAAACATACCAGACCTAAGAAACGGTGCAAAAGAGTCATGCAAAGAAGGCGATCATTGACGAGGGCCTTTGTTGAGGGAGTTCTCCCCCAAACTAACCTTCGGTATGCTAACAAGGGAAGGGGAACTGTCTGTATGTTTGATTTCTAAGTGTGGAGAACTTACAGACTCTCTACGATCACCTTGGCTCTAACTCTGGATTAGAACAGGAACTTCTCTATCTTTGGTCGAGGTGTTCTTCTCTTCCAAGGGAGAACCTTCCAAACCGTAGCTCTTTTGAGGTTCCAAAGAAGGTTTGGTTGGGGTCAATATAGAGTTTTCGAAGAGCAGTCTTGTTCCTAGGTCTACAACCTCCAAAAAAGCTTTTCCACCTCTACTTTTTACACTGCCAATACTAGACTGGCCATAAGATCTTTAATGTTACCTTTTCTTTTACCATGAGCCTCTTGAAGAGTAGATTTTTAGCCTCAAGCTTTAGAGATCTTCTCTAGGTTGCTATTTGCACAAACTCCATCTCACCTCATGGATCCCTTTGCAAGAATAGAGGAGTAAAAATTGAATTTGATGCCTCAAATTGGACAATTAGATGAGAAAGAAAGTCAAGGGTATCTAAGTGAAGAGGAAAGACAATTAAGATGGGATTTAAAAAAGGATCTGGAGGAGGTTTTGTTTAGGGAGGAGATATCCTGAAGGCAAAATAAGGGTGGGCATTGGCGGGAGCCTCGTGCATTGAGCTGCCCTTTATATCTAGGAGGCAAAATCCAAGGCATAAATGGAAAGAAAGGAAGGTTTGGATTACAGATTATGGATTGAGGGTTTGGATTGGCCTAGGCTCCCTGAAGAGTTGGTTTAGTGGTTGGAAAGAAAGTTCGAGCTAGAAGAAATAAGGGAAGCCATCTTTTCTATGGATAGAGCTAAAGCCCTTGGTCCTGATGGTTTCACGAAGACTTATTATCAAGACTGTTGGGAGATAATTAAGGATGATATCCAAAGAGTGTTCTCAGAATTCTTTGAAAGAGGGGTGATTAATCCAGGTCTGAACTCTACATTTATTACCTTAATCCCAAAAAAAGGAGGGAGCTTGTCACCCTAAAGAGTTCAGACCCATCAGTTTGGTTAATGGTCTCTATAAGATCATTGCTACGGTTTTATCTCTAAGAATTAGAGAGGTGCTTCCCACAATCATTTCCCCCAATCAAGGTGCCTTTGTGAAGAACAAACAAATTGTTGATCAAATCTTAATAGCAAATGAGAGTGTGGAAGATTTGAAAACAAGAGGGGAGAAAGGGTTGGTGTAGAAATTGGATCTAGAAAAGGCTTATGATTTGGTTGATTGGTCTCTCTTGTTGGAAGTCCTAGAGTTCTTTAGTTTTGGGCAAAGGTGGTGTAATTTGGTAAAAGTGTGTATCAGGACTTGACACTACTCCATACTGGTGAATGGCAAGGTGGTAGACCACTTCCCAGCTTCTAGAGGTATTAGGCAAGGGGACCCCCTTTCCCCCTTCATTTTTATCCTAATTGCTGAAGTTTTAGGGAGGCTTATTGAGAGGGCAGATTCTAGAAGCTTGGTTAGGGGTTGGAGAATTGGGAGGGGCAGGGTTCCGGTCACTCGTTTACAATTTGCGGATGACACAATTCTGTTTTGCGATGGGGAGAAGATTAGTTGGGTTAGGAATTTAAAAAATGCAATTAATGTATTTGAACAAGTGACTAACCTCAAAGTCAACTTTGATAAGAGTTGTGTGATTGACATTATACATGATTGTCGAAGAGGTGGAAGATAGGTCTCAAATTTTGGATTGTGAGATTGCTCAATGGCCATTGAAATATTTGGGACTTCCACTAGGGGATAATCCTAGTAAAAGGAGTTTTTGGAATTTGGTGATTGATAGATTCACAAAAAGGTTAGCATCTTGGAACAAAAGCTACCTCTCTTTGGGTGGTAGGATAGTTCTAATCAAGTCAACCTTGACTAACCTTCTTGTTTACTTCCTGTCTGTGTTTAGAATTCTTGAGGGAGTGTGTAGGGTTTGGAAAAACTAATGAGGGGTTTCCTGTGGGAACCAGGGGAGGAGAAAAGGGACCATAGAGTAAGGTGGGATGTGGTTACAAAGCTAAAAGTGATGGTGGACTTGGTTTGGGAAACTTACAGAAAAAGAACGAAGCTCTTCTGGAACATGAGAGTCTCATCTAGGTTTGGTTGATGCTTGGTAGTTTATGTAGGAACAAGGAAGTAGCCAATTAAGAAATAATAAGATGAAAGTTGGAAGTCATGAAACCATTAAAAAATAAAAGCATAATACCATATAATGAAGTGTAAATCAGCATTCATCTCCACAAGTCCACAAAAACATAAATCTGAAGTTTAAAACTTTAAATGTATCATAGTCAATCTTTAAAGAAAATTCTCTATTCTCTAATTAATTGGAGTGTCTAAGAAATAAGAACCACCAACACCTCCACTGAATGCACCAACACCATTAGCACCACAATCAACATCTTCGTCTTCATTATTTTCCATATCTTTGTCCCACATCGAGTCTTCTTCTTCTTCTTGAACTACATTTTGTTATGGGCCCGAGCGTAGGATCGCGTCACAGGTCGCTCCACCGCAGGAACCTCAGATCTTTCCTTGCCCTTGGACTTGCGTACAGGCACTATTTTGATTATCTCGTGGGTGATTTGTCCAAGAGATCACCGAACTCTCCTTTACTCTCTTTCTTAACTGAATATTCGATATCCTCATTCAATAATGGTGTCTCCTTAAATAGGAGATTACAAGAGGAGGGTTTCTTGTTGGTTTTGGCTAGGTTAGTCCTAAACGGACTCAAACTCCTACTTCTATTTAGACTACTTTACTTTTAATGGTACTACAATTCCTTCTAAGAATAGGGGATAAGATAAGGGTAAATGGGATAAGGGATAAGGCGCGTTCTCTTGACGTATCCAGATAAGGGTGGGCTCACCCTATGAGCTGTCGTGTGGGCCCCGCTCTGCTGCTGCTGCTGGTGTGCATGCGGGCGGCTCATGGTGCCGCTGCCGTGCGGTGCCGGTCGTGTGCGCGCTGCTGCCTCAACTGCTGCCGTGTGGTGCGGGTGCTCATAACATCACTCCCCTCCTGGGCTACGAGCTTGTCCTCAAGCTCGAGGTCTGGATAGGCGTTGTGGAGATCGGTCCAGGGGATCCAGGTTGCCTCTGCTGGAGGTAGTCCTTCCCATTCGACTAAAACCTCGAAGGTGCCTTGATGGATGCGGGACCGGATAAGGGCACGAGGCTGGAGGATAGGTCTGCCGTCCTGCGGGGGGGGTAGGGGAGGCACATGGTCGGGAGGAGTGCCAACATAAAGCTTTAGGAGGGACACATGGAAGATGTCGTGGATCCTGCTGTGCTCCGGGAGCTCGAGTTGATAAGCTACCTTTCCTATCTTCCTTAGAATCTTGAAGGGCCCGTAGAATTTGGGGGCCAGCTTAGGGGGCCCCCGGCGCCTGAGAGACAGCTGCCTGTATGGTCGGAGTTTCAGCCAAACGTACTGCCCTGGTTTGAAGGTGACTTCATGGTGCCGCTGATCGTAGGCGTGTTTCATACGTGCCTGCGCCTGTTGTAAGCGCAAGGAGACTTCGGCCAGGAGGGCATCACGAGCTTGGAGGCTGCGGTCCACTTCTTCCAACCGCGTTGAGCCCAGCTCATAGGACAGAAGGCGTGGAGGATCTCGACCGTACACAACTCTGAAGGGAGTCATTCCAAGGGAGGAGTGATAGGATGTATTGTAGTAGTATTCAGCCCATGGGAGGTACTCCACCCAGCGCCGCGGCTGGTCACCCACGAAGCAGCGGAGGTACATCTCAATTGTCCGGTTCACCACCTCTGTTTGGCCGTCTGACTGTGGATGGTAGGCTGAGGAGAAGGCGAGGGTTGTGCCTTGTAATCTAAAGAGCTCCTTCCAGAATGTGCTTGTGAAGATCGGGTCCCGGTCACTGATGATGGACTCGGGGAGTCCATGTAGGCAAAAAATGTGGGTGAAGAAGGTATGGGCGACCGAGATTGTGGTATAAGGATGGGATAAAGGGAGGAAGTGAGCATATTTGGAGAACCGGTCCACTACCACGAACAAGACTGACTTCACCCCGACTTTAGGCAGCCCTTCGATGAAATCCATGGCAATATCGGCCCAGATCTGCGTTGGGAGGGAGAGGGGTTGGAGCAGGCCTGCGGGGTGCAGATTTTCCCATTTTTGCTGTTGGCAAACTGCGCAGTTCTGGATAAAGTCCTGCACCGAGGCCCTCATAGCTTGCCAGTGGAAGTCAGCATGAATGCGATGCAGCGTTTTTTGAATGCCCTCGTGTGTCGAGTGGTGTATGTTGGCGATGATGGAGGGAATTAGGGGGCAATCGGCGGGTAGGTAGATCTTTTTGTAGAATACCAGCCCATCGTGGAGAGACCAGTTCGGGTTAGCAGACCCAGACTGTATTTCTTGGATCAGGTTGTTCCATTCTGATGACTGTGGCATTGTGTTCCGAATGTCTTCTAGCAGGGTGGCTCGTGGTTGGGAGATCGCATGGAGGAGCATACTATCTTCTTCTCGTCGGGTTAGGGCATCTGCTGCACGGTTCAGGGATCCTGCCTTGTAGTCCACTCGGAAATCGAAACCTAGAAGCTTGCTGACCCAATGTTGCTGTGGGGAGGTGGTCAGTCGTTCCAGCAAGTATTTGAGGCTGTAGTGGTCTGTTTTGACGACGAAGGGTCTGCCCCACAAGTATGGCCTCCAGTGTTGCACTGCCTTGGCTAGGCCAATGAGCTCGCGTTCATAAGCGGGTAATTTGAGATGGCGATCAGCTAGCTTGCGGCTGAAGAAGGCTATCGGGTGCCCTTGCTACTGAAGGATGGCTCCTATGCCTGTGCCAGAAGCATCACACTCGACTGTGAACTCAAGATCAAAGTTCGGTAGTTGGAGGACTGGTGTGGAAGAGAGGGCTTCCCTTAGGCCTACGAAGGCTGCATCGGCTGTGCTATCCCAGTGGAAGGCATTTTTCTTGAGCAGGTTGGTAAGCGGGGCTGCTAATAGGTCGTAATCTTGTACGAACTTTCGGTAGTACCCTGTTAGCCCTAGGAACCCACGGAGGGCCTTGGCGGACTGTGGCCGGGGCCAGTCCTTGATGGCCTGAATTTTGGAGCTATCCACAGTTACACCTTGCCCGGTGATTACATGTCCAAGGTAAAGGACTTGGTGTTCCCCAAAGGAACACTTGGATCTTTTAAGGAAGAGTCGGTGTTGCTTTAGGAGCTCGAGCACGACCCGCAGGTGTTGAATGTGTTCCACCCACGTCTTGCTATAGACCAAGATGTCGTCGAAGAAGACCAGTACATATTTACGGAGGTGGGAGTGGAAGACTTCATTCATCAGAGCCTGGAATGTGGAAGGGGCGTTGCAGAGGCCGAATGGCATAACTAGGAACTCGAAATGGCCATGATGCGTCCTGAAGGCTGTCTTTTCTGCATCTGCGGAAGACATCCTGACCTGGAAATAGCCTGACCTGAGGTCTAATTTGGAGAAGAATTGTGCGCCGTGGAGTTCGTCCAATAATTTGTCTACGATGGGGATCGGGAACTTATCTTTGACGGTTCGGCTATTGAGTTCCCTATAGTCCACACAAAATCTCCAAGTCCCATCCTGTTTGGGTACCAACAGGACTGGGGAGGAAAAAGGGGAGTGGCTGGGCCGAATGATCCCCTGCTGTAGCATCTCTGCGCATTGCTTTTCTAACTCATCTTTCTGTCGGTGGGGGTAGCGATAGGGCCGAACCACGATCGGGTCTGATCCTACAATTAGAGGGATCCGGTGGTCGCAGGCTCTAGGAGGTGGGAGGCCCTTGGGTTCTTGGAAAACAGCTGAGTAATCGGTGAGAAGTCTCTCCACATCAGTTGTGCGCGAATTCTCCCCCTGGAGTGCATGTAGTTGTGTCTTGGTCCTTGTCCGGGTTCCTTGCCAAGTAACCGGTTTGCCATCTAAGTGGAAGGTCATGGTCAGGGCAGCGAAGTCCCACAGGATTGGGCCTAGCGTGATCAGCCATTTGACGCCTAGGACGATGTCAAATTCGTCCAAGGATAGTACAAATAAATCTGCTCGGAAGGACTCTTTTTCAACCTGAATTTTGGTGTTCTTGCAGATATCAGGGCTGTGGACTCTTTCCCCGTTTGCCACGGCTACCTGTAGTTGTGGTCTGACTTCCATGGGCAACTCTAACTTGCAGGCCGCCTGATTGCTGATGAAATTGTGGGTGCTTCCGGAGTCTACCAGAATGCGCACCGGTTTCCCCGTCACTAGCGCCCTTAGTTGCATTGTCTGGGAGGTTCTAATCCCTGTGATTGCGTGAAGTGAGATCTCGGGTTCAGTTGGTGATGGCTCTTCCTCATCCTCTTCAGTCTCGTCTATGCCCTGCGGAGTATAGGTCATCACAATTGAAGCATTGCCCCTTCGCGCGCCGTTCTACCATCTCGGCTCGGGACAAACGCCGGATGGGGGGTGACACCCTGCTGCTCCCTGTCTGTGATACTGATCTGGAGGGGTTACCGGTGTGGGTCCTCTGCTCCCTGTTGGACGCAGGGGTAGACACTCCCGCTGGCCTTGACAGTGCCCAAGTCGTGGCTGGCCGTCCAATGCTGAAGGGCTCGTGAGTAAGATGCATCTTCCGTTCAAAGGCGCGGGCGAGGTTCATCGTTGTAACCAGATTTGGGGGGTGCTGCATCTCTACGTCTACCCTTAAGGGTTCTATCAGCCCTGCTGTGAACATGTCCACTTGCTGATCTGGCCTAACTGTGGCCGCTCTGGCAAGCAAGGTTTGGAACCGGCGTTGATATTCAGCCACGGTTCCCATTTGCTTGAGATTGATTAACTCACCCAGCGGGTTGCTCGTCATCGGGGGTCCAAACCTGAGGAGGCAATAGGACCTGAACTGCTCCGAACTAAGCCCGGGTTCTTCTTGCTCCACGCGATAGAACCAGAGTTGTGCCTCTTCCGTAAGGTGGAAGGCTGCCAGGCTGACCTTGTCTCTGTCATCCGTGCGCTAGTTGCGGAAGAACTGCTCGCAGCGGTACAACCAACCTAATGGGTCTCCGGTGCCGTCGTAAGATGGAAATTCAAGCCGGCTGTACTTGGGGACAACTGCAGTCGTCGGTGCTGTGGCTTGATGTTCGTTGGCTGATTCTGTCCCGTCCGTGCGACGACTGTTGGTAGAGGCTAGTCCCTCCGAGTTCTTTTCTTTGTTGGAGAGGAACGCTTCTAACAGGCGACGCAGCTCCCGAGCGTCATCTTTGACCTCTCGGACCTCCATACTAGTTTCTGCGAGCCTATGCTCCAGTTCATGGACTCTGAAAGACAGCGGCTCCTGTTCCCCCATGATGGTAGGCTCTGATACCAAGATGTTATGGGCCCGAGCGTAGGATCGCGTCACAGGTCGCTCCACCGCAAGAACCTCAGATCTTTCCTTGCCCTTGGACTTGCGTACAGGCCCTATTTTGACTATCTTGTGGGTGATTTGTCCAAGAGATCACCGAACTCTCCTTTACTCTCTTTCTTAACTGAATATTCGATATCCTCATTCAATAATGGCGTCTCCTTAAATAGGAGATTACAAGAGGAGGGTTCCTTGTTGGTTTTGGCTAGGTTAGTCCTAAATGGACTCAAACTCCTACTTCTATTTAGACTATTTTACTTTTAATGGTACTACAATTCCTTCTAAGAATAGGGGATAAGATAAGGGAGAATGGGATAAGGGATAAGGCGCGTTCTCTTGACGTATCCAGATAAGGGTGGGCCCACCCTATGAGCTGTCGTGTGGGCCCCGCTCTGCTACTGCTGCTGGTGTGCATGTGCACGGCTCATGGTGCCGCCGCCGTGCGGCGCGTGCGGTGCTGCTGTCGCGCGGTGCGTGCGGTGCCACTGCTGCACAATGCGTGCGCACGGCTCATGGTGCCGCTGCCGTGCGGTGCCGGTCGTGTGCACGCTGCTGCCTCAACTGCTGCCGTGTGGTGCGGGTGCTCATAACACATTTTTTGCCTTTATCTTGTCCTCCAAACTCACCTTTCCCATGACCACCACCTCTACCTCTACTTACACCCCCACTTGAATTTCCACATCCATGTCCACTTCCTATTGGCCTATTCGACCCTTCAAGGATTTCAGATGCCCCTAATACTTCATCTTGAGTTCATGTAAGATCACACCCTTCATAGACCAAATCATTGAGGGGTCTTTCCCAATCAACCATTCACTAGTTTCATCTACATCATCAAAGCAAATAGGGTCAAACTGCTTTGGATTTGCACGCCTTGTTGTAAAACTTTCTCGGAGGCATTGATTATATTGAACAAATACAAGATCGTTGAGCCTCTTTTGATCAAGCCTATTCCCCTTTTTTGTATGAATCTACATTCACAACAAAATAGGAAAAGTTATAAAAATAAGTATTTTAACTTTCATAAATAATTTTATCACAAAACCAACCACTACTTAGAACTTGCATGCTCAAAAGTGCTCTAGTTGCTCTCACAGGCAGAAGAAGTGCATGTAAGACATAATATGCATAATGCAATACACCTAAAGTCTGGGGTTCAATGTCCATAGCTATGCCACCAATCATCTACAAAATAGAAAAAAATGAATTAAGACAATATAAATTTAAAATAGCAGGAATAAAATATAAATATAAGTTTCAAGAAAAGAGAACTTATATTACTTGGTTGTTTTGTTTCACGTTGCCTAATTGCTAATTCTTTAGAGAAAGCATCACAGGCGTGCTTATACTATTCCAATTGATATAGTACAACCATAAGTCTTCCAAAAAGCCTCATTAGTCCTTGTACATTTGCTTTGTTTTCTCAACGTCCCCTTTCAAGAGTGGCTCTTGTAACTCATGGTAACTTGGAGGCTTGTACCCAGACCCGAATTGTGTAATTGCTTCAACCATAACTTCAAAACTCTTCAATTTCATCGTATTGAAAGGAATTCTGGCTTGATAGAACCACTTTGCTACATATTCATTTACTTTTTTCCTTTCTTCCTTTTTCAAATGACTTTCAATGTTTGTTTGAACCAATTGTCCTTTATGCCTCACTTCAACAACTTCTTCTGGACTTGGTCTCACAAAACTATCCTTAGGTCCTCTGACATTTTCCTTCTTTTTTAGTGGAAGGGGGGAATTTGAAGTTGGAGTGCTCATACCACTTGAAATGGAGACACCTACTTCTATGGGTTGATTACTTTGATTGTTGGAACCCCTTTCAGATACAATCTGCTCCCATGCCCCACGGTTATCTTCAATGGTAAAATCATCCAATGGTTTCTTCCTCTTATTCTTCTGCATATATTCTTGCATCTCCTTGGCAATACTTGCAGTAGTTTTGGGATATTTAGTGACATCCCCATACCCCCCAATCAAATTTTGTTTTATCCTTTTTATTCCTCCTTTAACAACTTTACCACATAATGAGCATGAAATTGTATTTTTATCTTCCAAATTGTCATGCAAGATCCTTTGATTGAGCCTTACACTTAACACTACCACTTCCCTCTTCAGTTATCATTCTCTATTTCTGTTGAAAAAAAAAACAATCAGCAAATTAGAAAACAAAAAGAAATGTTAAACTAGAAAATAATTAATCTATTTTATTCCTAAATTAAATAATGAGAAATATGAACAAAAGAAAAAGACTAAGACCAAGGGAAAATCAGCAATAACAATAATTAATAATTTAATAAAAACAAATAATAATTTTTTTGATAAGCACACAAAAACAAGAAAATAAATTTTAAGTCAGAAATCAATTAATCTAATCAATAATTCAGTTAGAAATTAATAAATAAAATTTTCAAGCAAGCATATTTCGGCTATATGATATAATCAAATTTCATTCAACAGTTCAGCTATTCATATATTTCCTAACTAAGCAAGCAAGCAGTAATGCAAATCAGCAAATGCAATATTCAAATAGGAATTGAATAAAAAAATCAGCCATATAATCAAAGATATTCAGCCATACAATCATGTTTCAGACTTTTAGTTCAGCCATATATTAATGATATAAAAAATTATTTGAAAAAAAAAAACTGATAAAAATAGAATACAAAACACCCTAATTTTATTCAATAAGAAGAAGAAAAGAAGAATAAGAATTTAAGAAGAGAAGAAGAGTGGTGTTCGATTGTTGAAAAAATGTGGGGTGTAGCCCATGTTTTTATTTGAAAGGTGAAAACTGAGAACAATGAGTAGAGGGAGGAGAGGAGTATAAGGGCAGAGTCCCTTTTTTATAGGAAAAAAAAAAGCAAAAAACAGGACTTGATGGACTGGGAACAATGAGTGGAGAAAGGGAGGAGTATGGGGGCAGCCCCTATTTTTTCGGAAAAAAAAAAATTACTAAGAAGTGAGAGCATGGACTGAAATTTGGAGAAGAAGAAGAGAGCTTGAAGTCTTTGGTTCTCTTCCCTCTCCAATTGAACAAAAACCCTTGTTGAAGACAAAACAAAAATCTTATTAGTTTGTATTCTATTGTCTTAATAATAAAATGCTAGCATGTAACCAGTTTTATTTTAAAAGAATAGAACAACCAATAAAAATATCAAAACAATAAATTAAAAAAAAAAATAGTTTCTTAAATGTATAAGGTGCCCGCTTTGTATGTAGGCACCCGCCTAAGTCTCTGGGCAAGCGCCTAGTATACAAAACCAATGGCGTTTGGGCGAGGCAACCATGGGAAACCGCTTATTTGATATTTTGGGAGACACTCCTTTGAAAGAGCAGTTCCCTTCCTTGTTTTCCCTCTCAAGGTTTAAAAATGAGCCAGTAGCCACCTTCCTAACCTCTTCTAATTCTGTTCTTGTTTGGAATCTGGGCTTTAGAAGGGATTTTAGAAATTCTGAATTGAACTCCATTGCAAATTTGCTTAAGATCCTGGATGAGGTAATTATTGACCCCTCTAGACTGGATAGTAGGATTTGGGTTCCTTCTCCCTTTGGAATCTTCTCTTGTTCTTCTTTTTTCAAAGAATTAACCCAATCCCCTCCAGCCCTTGGTTATCCTTTTCCAGTCTTGGAAGTTTGGGGCAGACCAATTTCTCCCAGAGTAGGTGCTTTCTGCTGGGAGGCTATCCTAGAAAAGGGTAACACTTTTGACTCACTTCAAAAGAAAAGGCCCAATTGGTGTTTATCCCCGCAATGGTGCATCGTATGTAAGGAGAATGGTGAGAGCTGCTTTCACTTATTATTTTCCTGTCCTTTTGTATTAGAAATCTGGTGTTGTTTTTTCTCTCTTTTTGGTTGCAGATGGCCCTCCCTTCCAAATGTGCAAAGCTTGTTTAACACTACTTCAGTGAGGGGTCTAAAAAAGAGAGGTAAAATTTTGTGGAGATGTGTAAGAGTAGTTGTGTACTGGACGGTGTGGGGTTGGGTCAAGACTGAAACTCTTTGAAGGTTACTCAGCAGGAGATATCATTAGAAATTGGAAAGAAGTGGCTTGGTCTTCTCCCTTGAATACTTCCCCTATTCCAGCTTGGACTCCTCCAATTATGGGGTTCATTAAGTTGAACTTTGATGGCAGCAGCGAAAGAAACCCAGGCCCTTCAGGTATATGTGGAGTGTTCAGGGATGAAGAAGGTCGAATTATTGCAATGTTTTCAGGTCCTATAGGTTGGGGGGGATTCTCTGAGAGCTGAAATTTTAGCAGTTTTGGAAGGCATTAAAAGAGCCCAGCAGCTGGATATTAAAAAACTGCTGTGGAAAGCGACTCTAGGCTGGCTGTTAGTTGGCTGCAGAAGGAAGACTTAGTCTGTGGAAGTTCTTGAATGAAAGAAAGAAAATTAACCAGCTAACTCAGAACATGAAAATTCAGTTTCAATGGTCCAAGATGAGTGCTAATTCTATGGAAGATTCTTTGGCCAAACAAGGGGTGGGAAGAGCTAATCTCTTTTGGGCATTGCTGTAATTTGTTTTCTAATTTTAGGGAGGGTTAAGTGATTTTACCCCTCCCTGTTGTAACTTTTTCTTTTCTATTCCTCTTAATAAAAGTTTCTGTTATCGATAAGAAAAAATGGAAAAATGAAGGGGATGGCAATACAAGATTTTTTAACGTAATTGCAAATAGTAGAGAAAAAAATTTTGTGGCCAAGTTGGAAGTGAATGGAGACTCAGTTTATGATCAAGAGGAGAGAGCTAGAGCATTTGTTGGTCATTTCAAATCCATTTATAAGAGGCAGTTAAATGATAGAATAAAAGTGAAGGGGTTAAATTGGCATGCTTCAGATGGTGAGGCAGTTTGGTTCCTAGAATGGAGGTTTGATTTGGAGGAAATTAGAAGGGTTGTGTTCTCAATGAATAGATTCAAAGGCTCCTCCAGGTCTTGATGGATTTACCATGGTGTTTTATCAAGATTGTTGGGAGTTAATCAAGGAAGACTTTTGGAGGTTTTCGATGAATCTGCAGAGAAACTTCTTTGCCCTAGGGATTAATGCCACCTTTCTAGCTTTAAGAAGCTGGATATGGTTAAGCCAAGAGACTTCAGGCCTATAAGCTTGGTGACTAGTATTTACAAAATCATTGCTAAGGTCTGGCTCTGAGATTAAGAACTATACTCCCTTATTAAGTCAATTACAGAGGGCCTTTGTTCTTGGGAGACAAATTACAATCAAATTTTGGTAACTAATCAGTGTGATGCAATTGGAAAGGTCGAAAAAGAAAGGTTTTATGGAAAACTTAATTTTGAGAAACCTATGGTTCGGTGGATTGGTCTTTCCTCCTAGAGATAATGAAATAGTGTGGCTTCAGAGATAGATGGTGTAAGTGGATAGAGGGCTTCCTTCAAACTTAATATTATTCAGTTTTGGCAAATGAGGGATGGTTAGGGATTTCTTCCTGGCTTGTAGGGGCTTAAGGTAAGGTGACCCACTCTCCTCTTTCCTCCACACTGATAGAATGGAGATTTTCAAGGGTTAGAGAGTTGGTACGATTAATACTGTAGCAACCCATCTTCAGTTTATTGGAAGGTGGAGAATATAAAGTGCTTGGTGAAATTGTTTGAGAAAATCTCTAACCTGAAGATTAATTTGGATAGAAGTTGTGGTTAGGGTAAAGTTGGAAGATGGTGTTATAAATTCAATTGCTGCCACTGTAGGGTTCAACATTTTTTTGGACACTGAATTATTTAGGCATGCCTTTAGGAGCAAACACTAAGGGGAGTAGGTTTTGGAGCTCAATCCTAGAAAGATGTGCCAAAAGGTTGGCCATTTGGAAGATGAACTATATATCTTTGGGGGCAAAATTACCTTAATAAGGTCTGCTCTTGCAAATCTTCCTGTTTATTACTTCTTTGTGTTCAAGATGCCACAAAAGGAGGCTTTGAAATTAGAAAAAAACTTTGAGGGATTTCTTGTGGGAATCGGGTGAGGGGAAGAATATCATTTTGATTAAATTGGGAAATAGTGTGCAGGAGGAAGGAGTAGGGGGACTGGGAATTGGTAATGTGAGAAAGAACTTAGCTCTTCCGAGTAAATGGTTGTGGAGATGGCCTAATGAGAGTGAGAGTTGTGGTACAAAGTGGTGGAGAGTATTCATGGCAGATTGGTAATGATTAGGATGTGGGTGTGTCTTGTCGGACAGCCTTGACCTCTCCATGGAAAGCTATCATTGGCTTTCACCCTTGGTTTCAATTTTTGTCTGGTATGATATTAGTTCTAGGAACAAAATTTTGTTCTGGGAAGATGTTTGTGTTGGGAATGTTGTGCTAGAGAATCCTTTCTCCAACTTATATTCTAGCTCTCTGTTCAAAAAGGAACCCGATTGTTAAGTTTGTTTCTTCCATATCCCTTACTAATGGTATTTCTTGGGATTTATGTTTTAGAAGGGGTTTGAGAGAGCAAGAGCTTTCAGTTGCCAGTTTTTTGCTAACTATTGAAAAAGGCTACTTGGATCCTTCCAATTCTGATAGGCATATTCGGTCTTTTAATCCAAATGGTTCTTTTACTTGTCTTTCTTCTCTTCTTTGTGCTCTTTCCTTCAACCTAGTCTTCATTCAAGAAAATTTGGTGGAAACTTGTCCCCCCTAAGGTTAGTGCTATATGATGGGAAGCATTCTATGGAAAAATAAATACAGTGGATATTTTCCAAAAGAGAAGGCCTTTTTATTGCTTGTCATTGGTGTTTTCTTTGCAAAGGAGAGTTACCACTTAGTAATCTCTTGTTCATTTTCTATAGGTATTTGGGAAAGGGTTTTCTCTTTATTTGGGTATAGGTGGACTTTGTCTTGGGCAGTTGTAAACTTGTAATCATTATTTTTTTTCATCTTAAGAACATTTTTCTTTTTTAATTGTTAAAAAAGTGACTATTAGCAGATCCCAAGTTGCAACATTTTTCTTATCCCCAACCATTAATCATCATTATCATCATCATCATCCAAGCCTTATCCCCAACCATTTTTATTATTAATCATCATCATCATCCATGCCTTATCCCCAACTATATGGGGTTGTGGCTACATGAATCCTGTTTCACCATTCTGTTCTGTTTATTAGATAATTCAATGAGGAAAAACATATGACCAGCTGGGATGGTCTACAACATTTGGTGGAAGAATTTTTTTCATATACAATCCGGACATTTTTTTTACAAGAAATTCTAGGATGGCCACAATAAGTAATGAATTCATGACTTGATTTTAGCTTTTCTTCACTAGTTAAATGAGTTATTGAATATTCTCAATTGCAAATTTACAGTTATCCATAACAAAATTTATTATCCTAACAATAGAGGATAGCTTATCATGAAAATTTTGCCTGTGTTTAGATAAGCATGAAAAGCATGAGTGAGCAAGAGAGTGGTGACATGTCATCACTAGGCCCTACTGACTCTAGGGGTCCTGGCAATTCAAAGTCCATGGCACCATCCAAGAAGAGTCATCACGAACCTGAAATTCCACAACCCCACTCTTTCAGGAAACATGGGGAAGATGATCCCTCAGACGATGAGCAACAGAGCTCAAAGAGAGGTCGGTCAAAGCTGGAGCGCTGGACAAGCCAGAAAGAGAAGGATGGCAATGGTCGTACTGCATATTCTTTGTCAAAGACCAAGGACAGTGACAGGATTAATAATGACCGGTCTCCCTTGGCCAGTGAAAGGCCCGATGAATCATCTATTTCAAATGAGGCTGTTGGCCAACATCTTCTAGTGGAGAGCAGAAATACTGGTGATTTAGAGAAGGTTGTTGACACGGAACCTACACCTGGAAGCCAGATCGACTCTGAGAAAATCGGAGATCGTCACCTGGATACAGTGGCAAAGCTAAAAAAGCGTAGTGAGCGCTTCAAGCTCCCAATGCCAAGTGAGAAGGACAACACATCAAACAAGAAGACAGAAAGTGAAGTGTTGCCGCTGATCCAGAGTGAGACTGTTGCAGATGCAGAGATCAAACAAGAGCGACCAGCTCGGAAACGAAGGTGGACCGGTAACTAAGGGCAACGAGATTTTCATGGGCTGTATGGCTCTTGTGTCTCTGGATCTTCAGGTAAGCACTGAATCGTGTGATTCTTCAACAAAGAATTCCAGGGATCCAATTTTCCCATATTCCTGGATGCTTTCTAGGCATTCTGGCAAATTCTAATGCCGACATTTTCAAAATTGTGCTTCGGCTAGTTTTGAAGCCGAATGATGGATTTACTCTCCCTGTACACTGTTGCCATCAAAATACATATTCTCATTATGTATGTATACTGAGTGTAACATTAAATGGGTCATAAGACAGTGGCCACAGAAAAATGTCTTTTCTGTTTTGAGTTGGGTCGTTTCATTATAACTGCCGGAGATGCATCTGCGATGTCATGGTGATCACTGATCATGTTCCAGGCATGGGCTGTGTAGGTCAGACCCATCGAAAGGCTGCAGGCATCATCAGAGTCCATACTCCAGAGAGAGGGCACCACCGCGTCCACATGGAGGCAGCTGGGCTCCGAAAGCAAATGCAATGGCTTTCCGGACCCATTGAATTGAAGTTCCAATTGTTAAAAATGATTCCACATTTGCTTAGCAAGAAGTAAGAACCACCACCACCACCTCTAGTCCAAGTGCATGGAAATGAAGTTCCAAAGATTGCATGGTGAAGAAACCATAGATGAATGAACCAATGGAATTTTACTCATGGAGAAAAGTCATTATTATTATGATAAGCTCTCCCAACTTCAGAAGATGAGGGTCATGCCCATGCGCGGCTGATTTCGACATTGAGGAATCAGGATTGTATAGTATAGTCTAGAGTAGATTCTAGAGTTTAGATTTATTTTATTTTGTTTTTCTTTTCTTTACCTTTCTTGCCTGCGACTCGGTTCTTCGCAATCCAAAAACAGACATGGTTAGGAAGGATTTTAACTTCGTGTTTCATGAATAAACTGTCAAGAAATAATCAAACAGGAAATTTGCAGTCATCGATACAAAAGAAAAAAAAAAGAAATGAAACAAGAGGATTTTATTAAGCTGTAATAATTCGTGTTGCCTTATTATTATTAAAACGTCTTCAAGTGACTCTATCAATAAATGTATTGCCGAGGCTTCAATAAATAAATAAATAAATAAATAAATAAATGTATTGCTGAATTTGTTCGCTTCGACAAAGTTTGAAAACAGCCTCTATGCATACATTTGTCCCTTCATAATTCTGTGTTATACGTGGTGGTTCTCGGTCTCTGTCCTGGATTGGATGCTCCCAATTTTGAGATGTGGTAAGAAATCGATCCGTCGCAGGCCTAAATGCTTCGTGGTCATTTGATTCAGATGATGTTCATATGTGCTCTACTTTCATTAGCCCACCAGATTTTTATTTCTTAATTCTTAGGGAATCATCTAAAAGATTAATGGACCTCGTAATGTAGAAATAATTTTTAATCTATACTATTATTAAAAGTGTGAAATTTTTGTTTAACTAAAATATTTAATTTGTGAATTTGGTCCCTTTCTAATGGTGTGTGTGTGAAAGATATAATTTCAAACAATCTTCTCATCTATCCTGTCAAGTCATATATTTAAGGCATTAATTTCAATTAACATTAATTGAATCCAATTCTTGAATAGAATATCATTATTTTTGAATTTGGTCACCCTAAATATAAGGCTATGAAATGTAATTTTAATTATTACCTTTTTCTCTCATTTAATTCTCTTTCATTAAGCTTTATACTTAGGATATTAATTCCCATTAACACATCGAATCATATATCAATTAGCCATTATTAAAAAACATTAAGTGTGATAAACAATGATATTGATTATAAAATTGATATTGTTTCTTTTTGGTGACTAGTCAACAATTAACCTTTTGGGTCAAATGTGTAAACTCTTACATTATAATTAAATGATAATAAAAGTTAAAAAAAAAAAGATGAAAGCACACAAAGTATAAAAATACAAAACATTTTGGTACATCTCTAATATCGTATATTCATTATATTAAACAAAAATAAATATAAGAAATAAAGATAACTTTTATAGACAGAAATATAAAAAGTGTAAAAAATTTTGAAAACATATCGTTTACAACATCATAATCATCATGAAAAAACACCTACATATACTTACTAGTTTACAAATTTGATTCTAACTTGCCATTGCCATCATGTCATCTTTTAATGTGATCAAATACCCCTACCACAGTTATCAAGAATAAAATTAAATAAAATCTCTAACACGCGCCAACCCTCTATCCCCTACCCCAATAAAAGATGTTTTACATTGTGGGGTCTTTTTTTTGGGTAACCCTATATTGTAGGGTGGCGAACCGGGACAGTGATACCAACTACCAAATGTTCTAGTTTTCTTTTGATCTTTGGTCTAAAGTAAGCTACGCCCATAAGGAAGCAAGAGCATTACGAACCTGCTGTCCGTTAGTACATCAGCCAGCATCATGACCGTTTATTTAATGCACTTACACCTTAGAGGTTGCAGAGTCGATCCATTCTCCTTGCTCCTTAAAGGCTGTAAGTGTGAAGTGGGTGACGGGTGGAACATTTCCATAGTTGGGGTTAAGGTATGGATGATGATGATGATTAATAATAAAAATGGTTGGGGATAAGGCTTGGATGATGATGATAATGATGATGATTAATAATTTACATATATTATATCAATTTACATATAATATAATATATTTTTTTATAATACTAAATGTAATTATATAAAAAATATGCATTAAAATCAATAAATATTATAATATAATCAGATTCAGACTTTAATTAGATGGGATGAAATCAAATCCAAATCTGATCCGAGTACATAAATGCATCTTCCAAATCCAAGATAATTAGATCAAATGTTGGATTGGATTGCAAATTTTCAGGTATCATTGGCAAGCCTACTTAACAGTGTTTTCAACTCGCCATTGACCCGGTCAGTTGAACCACTCGAACCATCACCCAGTCAAGATTTTGGATCCGGTTTGAGTAAAATTCAAAGGTAAAAAAACCGTTGATTTGGTACAAAACCGTCTGACCTAGACGGTTGGACCATTGATCCATTCAACCTGGTGACTAGGTCGTGGGTTGCATACTAACTCTGTATGGAAATTGCATGAGGCCATAACTTTGCACTTTGATGTCCGATTAAGGTGAATTTTTTATTTTATTTTGGGTAATGTTTTTGAGATCTATGCATCCCAAAGGTGCATTGCCCCGTTCTTTTTTTCAAAAAAAAAAAAACTTTTTGGCCTCAAATTATAAATTTTAATATTTTTTACAAATAAAAAATTTAATATTGAATTTAAAAACATAAATTAAATATAAAATATTTCATATATTACATGTAAAACATAATAATACATTATTTATTCATAAAATACATGTTTATAAATTATAATACCTACACACACATCTATCTATCTATATATTTATAGACATATATACATATATATATATTTGAATTTTCATATAACTGATGTGGCATGGTCTGACCCGTCTGACCCTGCCAGTTGAAACCAGTGTGACCTGTGACCCGGAGGCAAAAACGGTTCAACTTCCGGGTCGGTTTTTAAAACACTGCTACTTAATATTGATCCTACTTGTGCAATGTGTGGCTCAAACTTGGAAACCCAAACCAATGTTGCTTCCCAGCCCTGTAGCTAAGTCGTGCAGCGTGCTGGTTTGGAGTTGATCTGATGATCATAACCTATCGATGTCCTGTGGTGCATTAGAATCCGCAGGAGCTATCTTGAACGCCTGACCTCTCACTTGCTGCCCCCGGATTGCCAATGGTGTGGCCCGTCTGTTATACATTGACTGTAACTGAGCATTTGGTTGAACTAAGATGCCTATGAGCTTTTTCAAAAAAAGAAAAAAAAAATGTTGTAAATTACAAAGGAATCAATGACAAATTACCTTTCTGAACTTTGCAACAAATGGGCTTGGCCGTTAAATTAGATGACAGAATGCATTAAATTACTAAATATCTACATGAACTTTTTTTTTCTTTTCCTCATCCTTCTCCTTAAACCCGAATTGGTTTTCTGGAAGGATATTTGAAGATGAAGAGAGAAATTCATGACCAAAGTTCAAAGTATCGACATATATCAGCCTGTATCGGGAGTATCTTGATATACCCCTACAGAGGGTGTATCGGGTTCTAACTGGTTCAGGGGGTGGAGTCTTAAACCGGCCCCCCTAAACCAGATTTGGAAAAAAGTATCAGGGGCGTATCAATATTTAGAACATTGTTCATGACAAAGAAATAAAATAAGAATGTAAAGCAACTTGTTTTTAATCATTCTTGTTATTTTAGCCGATTTTATTTGAAGAAAATGATAATACTTTTGAAGTTTGTATGGGTATTTTGATAATTTAATACATTCCATTATTTGACTTAACGGCCACATAGTACCGGGGGGGTGTCTTCGTAATACCCCCTCTGATTCTGATTCGGTTGGTGGCATTTTATTGATCAAGGTAGGAGAGTTTTTAGATAATTTCTTCCCAACTCTTATTGAAATAGAGGCCCGTCCGCGCTTGAAAGGTTTTGAACTTTTAATCATCTACAACTCAGTTGTTCATTCTGACCCTACCACGATTTTAGTTCTTTAATCAACAAACTCTCTCATCACTAGGAATTTAGGAAAATCTGAAATCATATAAAATATTCCAAATGCCTACTAGAGAAACGTGCCATAGAAAGGAGAAAATGCTTGGGGAGTTATTGGGCAAAGGACGACTGAAATAGAAATTCACCAGTAGAATGTAAAATATATAAGATCATAAAAAGGATTATATAAAATTATTTTTATAAAGGGATATTTGAACTGAATGTAAAACATATGCCCGGAGCACAGGTCATTGAGATGAACATTTGAACTGATGCTGCATTCCAGCATCACCACGACAAATTCTCCTACCTACCAAAACTTTTATATGAACATACATGATATAAAAACTCGAGTTGGCATAACTTGTTGGTTGGCAATGAAAATGAAATTGATTCCATGATAAAAAAATGTGGGGACACAGCAGGTCACTTGAGCTCTTAGCATAAGAAGCATGAACTGAAACTAGCTCCAACTTTTGTATTACAGTTTGCATTGAACCGGCATTTTGTAAGGTTAGTTCATCATATCGATGAGATCATTGATTTTATCCTCGCGATCACCAGAGTCACCGCCATCCTTGTATGGTTTCTTATTAAACAGTGAACTTCCTACTGGCTTGTTCAGCTTCAAGGGCCACAGAAAACTTGTTACTTCCTTAAAATGTGGACCAACTGTGGCTATCTCATGCACAATGTCTTCTATGCATACAACACCATATTTTCCAAGCGCCTGAAACCACCAGGGCAAATTACAAAGAATTCACATACAATGCTTAAAGTTAAATAATGAATTATAAATCTCCTAGAAGGTCAAATACCTGCTCAATTATGTTATTGTCTGTGAGAGGGACCATCTGCTTCTCTATCTTTCCAAAACCCTTCTTATAAATTAACTCTTTCACACTCTTCAGATTAGGATAGCTGCAAATAGACATAAATTTCATACAAGATGTTATGATCAAAATGATTTCATACTGGGACTAGTAACCAGTTGGATAACAAAGAGGAAAAGTCTTCTTTTTTGGGTAGAAAAAAGAGGAAAAGGTCGGTTCCTTGAATTACCCATATGTTATATATGGTTCCACTTTCTGCAGCATACCCATTATCCCGTCACTTGCTTTTACAAATACACCACTATGAATACTCCACAACTTCAAAAAGTGCAATATCTTTCTAGTCTTCGGATGCATATCATTGGTGCTGAAAACACACAAAGTGTTCAAAACAAGGAAGCCAAAGCATAAAAGCTAGAACATTTCAAGTATGGAAATATATTGTCAGTATCTCTCACCCACAAATGCGGATTATGAAAAGCAGCTTGGATTTGGGTGTAACTTGCGATGATCTCCTACGCTTTGCCCTATGTTTCATTTGAATGAGGTCCAGTTCCTAGAAGTAAGAAGATATAAGCAATTACAGAGAAAGGAATCTGGCTTCCTTGAAAAATATATTCTTTCAGTAACTATCAATAAATTTTTCTACATTAACAATCAAGAAAAGTAAGCAGTCATAGACGGTTGCTTATGAGCATAAAAAAGTATGGAGATATATACATACACATGCCAATAGCGAACCAAAGTCCATGTCAAGGAAAAGAGTAGCAAGGCAAGGTGAAAATAATGCATGTTTCAATTTTGAGCAATTTTGCTAATAGTACTTGTACAAAATCATTTCCACATTTTGAGCAATTTTGCTAATAGTACTTGTACAAAATCATTTCCACATACAAGAGCCAAGAGCTCTTGACCACCTGATGCTTGAGATTGGGACTTCTTGTTGGGTGGCCTCCATTGACATTACACAGGTGGATCCAGATGTTGCCAGAGTGGGAAGTAATGGAATGCTCCAGTGTAAATCATAGGTACTTCATATGGTTCAATTCTGATGCGATTACTCTGTATGGCCTTGAAGATCTCCCCTTTTCACCCATAATCCAGTTTTCCACCATATAGAATTTTTGTGCAGTACTCTTTGAAAGAAAACCCTCTTATTTTCATCTATCAGACATTCATGGGAAAAGGAATTTCTAATAGATGCCATCTAGGTGTTCAAAATAAATAATGAATTAGTTGCACGATTAAAATTATTATTGCATTCTTTTAGATGGCAAGACAATTCTAGTAGAAATCCAAGACAAATATATGGACTGGATAATTCTAGTAGAAATCCAAGGTTAATGGTTCATGAGGAATATGACACAGCTAGGTTTCAGTGGGTGGGCAGATCGGCAAATGCCTTGGCTGATTTTCTTGCAAAACAAAAGGCTACTCGGGTTACTTTGTATTGGGCTTCTCTGTAATTTTTCTTTGTTCTATGTAATCAACTAAAAGGTAGATGGAATCCTCCATAACCCCTTCTTAAAGGTGATGTAGCCTCTCGTGCCTCTTCCTGACTGTATTTTCTTTGTCTATGATTTAATGAATCTTATTATTCATCGATGAAAAAAATATATGGAGCTAAAATCTAGTATCTTTGACCAAGATAATCTAAATGGACACATCAGATCACCAACAACATCTTGAAACTCATGCATACGTAAGTATATGTATCTTGCAGTATAATTAACTTCTATTATAACCAATTCATATATTTCCTTTTTATCTTTTAAAATTTCATTACTTATTTTATTTTAATAACATTCTCTTCCTAAATAAATAATCTATTTATTTGATTATATATTCTAGTATATTTTTTAACATATGCTAATTTATAAACATTTCAAATGATTATTTCTCATTAAATTCAACTTTTCATTGGTTCTAAATGGTTTCTACATGAGAATGGGAAAGATATTGGCAATTTTTTAGGTTTAAATTTTATTGGTAATTTATTTGTTATTTTTAGTTAAAGAAAACAACTATCATTTTTAGTTTTTAGAAATTGATGGGTCCCACTACCGTGTGTAATGGGTAATGTACAAGTAAGGTAATAGATTGAGATATGGACTGACAAATTAGGATCCTTTGTTTTTTTTTTTTGAAAAGAAAAGGGCAACTGAATTTATTAAGAATCAAAAGAAAAGGTACATGAGATGATGTACAAGATAAAACCCAAAAACAAAACTACAAAGGCAGGTTTCTGTCACTGTAAAAAACTTCCCCAAGTGCACCAGAATATCAAGAATATCTCTTGCTTCCATCAGAAAGTGAGCAAGCCTCCAGGGCCGCTACTTTCTCTCCTAACCAGTTTAGAGTGTTGACAGGTTAGACAATCCCTGTTCTTTTGCTATTTGAAGACCAGTAAGCATAGCTAGGACCTCAGACTTTGTGGAGCCAGCAAATCCCATTGAGTCCACTGAAAACCAACCTAATGCTTCCATCTCTTCTTCTTAATATACCTACTCCAGTTGTACCGGTATTTCCCAAAGCACTACCATCAAAATATAGAACACAGTCCTCTTCCCTATCCAGAAGGAGCATGGGAACTCTTTGAGGGGTGAAGGAAGAAGAAAACAAGATCTCCACATTCGAATATAGATCATTCAAAGAACTCCCTTTTAGGCCCCATTCGTTTACTGGTAAATAAGGGGGAAAAGTTGGTCAATGGGTATCTCTTTCCCATTGACCAACTTTACAGTGTTCTTTTTGCAATAATGGGCCCCACAGTAAAGAAAGCTTCATTTACCTAGATAAAACTTACCCATCTCCAAGGTGGGTAAGTAACTTTCCCACCTTGGGGAAAAGTTTATAAAACATAATGGGACAAGTTTGCCCATTTTAACATTAGCTTTTTATGGGTAAAAAAGACATTTCATTACTTACCTAGGAATCAAAAGAACATAGGTAAGTGAACTTACCTAGGTAAGTCTTACCCAAGAAACATTTAACTGGATAAGTGCACTTACCCGAGTAAGTGAGAAACTTGTAAACAAACAAGGCCTAAATTCTATCAAATTCAGCATCCACAAGTTACACAAAATATATGAGACCAATTCACCCACAGATCTACATCTTTCTTTAAAAATATGGTTATTTCTCGCTTCCCACACACCCCACATCACTGCTTGGACCACCATATTCCAATAAATTTTCCCTCTTCTACCAAGACTTGTACCTTGCCATTGCCAAAGGGAATCCTCTATATGTTCAGGGGCAGCCCACTTGTAACCTATAATAAGATTAAGGAAGTGCAACCAAATCCTCGTTTCTAGACAATGCCAAAGAAGATGTTCTGCAGATTCACCATTACTGTGGCAAAGGGTACAGACATGGGGGAGATGTACAACCTACCATTGTTCTTTTCTGCAGTAAACCACAATTGTTTAATCTATTCAAGTAGGCCTCCCATACAAAGAACAAAACTCTAGGGGGATGTGTGAACAACAAATCTTCTTAAAAGGGAAACTTGGACCATTTCCTTCCATCACCAAGGCCCTGAAAAAGGAATTAGTTGAGAACTTGTCAGCAGGGCAAAGCTTCCAAACTCGTTGGTCAGGGAAGAAGAGGAAAAGTAAACCTCTCTTTTTTTGATAATAAAAGTAAACCGCTCTTAAAGAGTAGAGGTCTGCAGCTTCTCCAATCTCTACATCCCTTAGAGGTCTTCTTAGGCCTAATTTGTTTACAATTTTGTAACTTACCCAGGTTAAGTTCACTTACCTATGTTCTTTTGATTCCTAGGTAAATAATATAAATACCTTTTTACCCATAAAAAGCTAATGTCAAAATGGGCAAATTTGTCCCATTATGTTTTATAATTTTTCCCCCAGTTGGGAGAGTAACTTACCCACTTAGGAGATGGGTAAGTTTTACCTAGGTAAATGAGGCTCTCTTTACCGTGGGGCCCAATAGTTAATGCAAAAAGAATGAATGATGTAAACTTGGTCGATGGGTAAAAGATACCCATTAACCAACTCCCCCCCACCCTCTTTATTTACCAGTAAACGAATGGGGCTAAACTTAAGTTCCAATTGGTTTCAGGAGATACAAAAGAGAGGCAATGGGAAATAATTCCCCCCACCCAACCAAAAATCTGCCCAGAAATTGATTTTTCCCACTTCATACCAGACAAAAGAATTAAAGTATTATTGATAGAGGTAATACCTTTCCAAGGATTGGTAACTTTTACCTGATTCAAGTGAAATGTTGATGACAACAGTCCAAGCTGCTTCAGGTTCCAGCAAATAACTCCACAACCACTTCCCTAGAAGAGCTATATTTCACTCCTTGATGTGGTCTAAACTGAGACTGCCACCTTCCTTTTCTTCTTTTCTTATGAAAATTATGAACAATTATCAAGGAAATATGGCTATGGTACCTAGGGAACTACCCAAGGATCTATGTTTTCTATAATAAACAAATCCATTGCCTAGGCAACTAGGCGACAAGGCACCCCTCTAACGCCCAGCCTTGAAAACTATGCTTCTAATATTAATCTAGTGTTATCTCATGAAATTTCCAGACTGGACCTCACTTAGGAGGCATAATAATTCTCTCACCAATGGTCCAAAGGTATATAATACTCATGATTTCTTCTTTATAATTAGAAAATAAGTTCCAAAAGTTCTAGCCATACTTGTGGGCCTTATAAAAAATAGGTTTCCTCAGACAATCTACATGATGTAACGTGAGAGAATAAAGGGAACAGACATTTAGGTAAATAAGGCAATAGAAGATTTTCTTAATTGGGAAACTAGGCAACCTTCAAGAGCACATATGCAAAATGAAAAAGAAATTGTTAAAATGGGCAGTATTGCTGGTAATGGTAGAATTAGGGCTAATGTTGTAATACAAAACCAAGCATTTCAACAACTACTGTATTTTACTGAGAAAAAATTTCCCTAATATAATCATTTTTCATGTATATAATTAGGTAAGGATGGTTACTTTGCTCCGGTATTCTCTAATGAATTGCTCAGCACTTTTGAAGAGGTTCTTCTTGGAGTCTTTAATTCTCCGTTTTCTCTGTTCCAACTGCTCTCTCCTTCTTATTGCAACCTCTTCAGTGTTTTTTCTTTTTTTCAGTGTAACCTCTGGAACATATGCCAGGGGCTTTGGCTCTTCATCAGCCATGTTGATCTGTCCTACCCAGGCACCAGCAGAAAGAACCTGCACCAAATCAACAATAACCTAGAATGAAAGGGAATTCAAAAAAAAAAAGTTAAAAAGGCTGGCTTAAACTTTATAATTTTATGCCAACAAAATAAAAAATAACAAATACAAGTAATGCTTAATTTCAAATTGCATTAAAAGACAGAATTACAAAAGAGTCCACTGCTTCCTAGGGATGCAACTTTGGCATGCTGGGTCAAGCTTAGGCTCAACATAGACTCAACTCTAAGAATAGTGTTCCTAGCCTGAGGTCCAGCTCAACCTGAGGTGAAACCTTAGCCCAGCCCAGGGTAAAGCCTAACATACTTGGGCCAGGCCTCACGTTTGATCAAGCTTAGCTGGTTTAGTCATATTGGAGTCACTTAAAAGAGTAATGGTCCTTATGCATTGTTTTAATGTCCCCCATTGCTACTTGTCCACATTCCACAATTCCATTTATTTGAAGCCAACTAGGCCAGATAAATCCCTTTGATATATTGCTAGGGCTACAAAAGGATCAAGTAGGATATAACTAGAGTCAGATATGATTCAATTGATTTTCAGAATTCAGATTCTAATAGAATCTTACTCATCGGATTTAAGAAATTAAATTAAAAATGATCAAAATACCATATCTTATTAATAAAGTGAACTGAAAGTATTTTTATTTTGTATATGATCAACAGATTTTTTAGAATATAATCAACAGATTTAATTGAAAATGATTTCTATCAGACTTCAACCTATGACTCTTCAGTAAACAAGCAACATTCTAACCAATTATATTAATAAAAATGAGTAAAACAAATTTTAATCCTCAAAAGGGAAAACAAAAACCTAATCTTAAATCCGGACTGGTACCGAGAGGTACCTGAGCTGAGACAACCCATTCCCTCTACTCCCAACTCCAGATGCCGGTAAAACGCAAAGAGAAAGGAAATCCGAACAGACGGAATGAGAGAAGGGACTACCTGAGGAGAATGTGGCCTGAGAACAATCTGCACAGAAACACCAGAGACGCCTGACTTGCGGCAAACAAACGAACAGAACCGACCTCCGAGCCAGACGACGATTGTTGGTATCGATTTCAGTCCAACACGATCAGATGGTGGCAGTCTTCAGTTGAGCTTCAGCCTTCCGAATACCAGCAACAGATTCTCGGCGGACAGCTTCCAAACAGGGGAGGTTGGGAAGTGGGAAGACTCCAATCGGCAGAACTGATGAGCGAGCCAACGATGAAGATAGGTGCGGGAAAACCAGTGATCGGACGCGAAATGATTCGTGACGCCGGTCAGTGAGATGAGGAAGAAAAGAAAACGAAAACGAAAGAATGAAAAACAGAGGAGAAAAACGGCGGACTGAAGGAAGGAGGAGAAGAAAAGAAGAAGAAAGAGAAGAGAAGTCGGTGGAAAGAAGAAAAAAAAACGAAAAAGGGGTCAGCGAGAGAGACACCGGTGGTTGGAGAAATCCTCCGCCGCTCTGATACCAGGGGAAGGCGAAGGTCTACAGTGAGTGTTCGAAAAATTAGGTTAAACGGGAGCTTCAGTTTGGCTTTTATAATGGGGCAGGGGCGATTTTGTAATTTCGAGGAAAATAGGGGTATTTTCGTAATTTTGGCTAAATTGGGTCAAACCGGATCCATGGGTTGAACCGGATTCTGGTCCCATTGTGGGTGGTTTCGGGTCAAAGAAATAAAACGTGGGTCTGACCACTGAGAAAATTTTTCGTGTTAGCGAGATTGGTTGAAACGTTATCTGTTTATATGGAAGGGTAAATATGGGTATTTTTAGCTGAAATTTCATTGGATGGGATTTTCAGAAATTTTGAGTTGATTGGTAGGATTGAATTGTCTTAATTAGGCACGGATTGGGTAGATCTGGAAAGCGCTTAATTCGATCAATCTAAGCCTTGAAACAGAATCTTTGTGTGATCGGGGGCAAACAAAGGCAATTTTGGGTAAAATTTCTTAGGGTAGGGTTTTTCGGCAATCTGAGGTGATTGGTAAGATTAGATTGGACCAAATGAGCCCAGATCAAGCGGATTTGGAATTTTGTCAATCTAAAGCCTCAAAACGAAATCTTTGTATGATTGAGGGTAAATGGAGGTGTTTTGGGCTGAAATCTCATATGTAGGGGTTTTTTTGCATTCTGGGGGATTGGCAAGGTTTGATTGATTTAGAAGTGTTTGGATCAAGGGAATATGAGTTTTGAAGGTTTAGGCTAACGACAGGTGTCGGAATGGAATCTTTGTTTGATGAGAGAGTAAATAAATGAATTTTAAGTTGAAATTTTATGGATAGGTGTTTTGGGATGTCCTGGGCCTAATGGTTATATATGATCTAGTGGTTAAGGTGTAAGTGGGGGTTGATCGGGTCCATCAAATAGGTATTGGGCATGTTTAACAATGGGTTTGAGGGTTTTAGGCTGACAATTGGGCTTTCTATGTTTTTTGGTGTTTCAAAGAGGTTGGATGGGTTTGATCGGGTGTTTAAGGCAAATTGAAGGTTCAGACGATAAACCGAGCAAAAATCGAGTACAAACAATTATAAAACCTCAAAAAGGAGCAGTTTAACTAGAAGGCTATTCCCTAATGCAGCCTTACCAACTTCCCCTTTTTTAAGCTCAAATCATGCCCCCTCTCTCCCCCCCTAATTCTAATCACATAGGATAAATTAGGGGTCAAAACCCTTTCAGTTTTAACAAATGTAGACTAAAGAGGCTAGTCTAGAGAGGTTAATACAAACTATTTTGGTTATAAATCCAAAGGGTTGAGTTAAAAAAAAAAAGAAAAAAAAAAAACTATTGCAACTAACCTCATAATTTTGAAACTTTTTTTTTTCAAAATTAAGAGATTTTGAATGATCCAAAAAATGTCATAAAATAAAGGGAACAACACATGCATAACAAGATACTAGAAGAAAAGAAAAAGCCCTACACTTGAGGTTTAATAAAATTATAGAAAAAGAGGAAATGCATTGAGCACAAAAATCGAGGACCACATGGTTGAAGTGTGGAGATGAAAATACAAAATTCTTTCTCACTTCAACAATGGAAAGAAGAAGCATGAACAATATAAGAGGTATTAAAGGTCCGAACAATAAATGGATCAAAGAAGTTGATTAGGTTAACAAAACAATAACATATGTCTTTAAATTAAGATACACAAAAGAAGGTACTTGAGACATGGAAAATTTCTGCAATGTCATCAATACTATAGTCATAGAGGAGGACAACCAAAGACTAGTAAGAGAGATTAAGGATGAAGGTTCTTGACTTAAATGGCTTAGATGTAGAATTCTTAAAAAAGTTTTGGTATACAATTGGTCAATTATTGAAGGAAAATATAAAGGTTTCATTTACTCTAGAAAAATGACAACATGTCTAAACATGACCTTCACTGCCCTCGTCTCAAAGCAAAAATGCCTAGAATCTATAGACCAATTCAGGCCTATTAGACTATGTAATGCTATTTACAAATCAATGACAAATATCATGGTAAATAGGTTGAAAATTTAGTATCTCCTTACCAATTTGCCTTTATTTAAGGAGGCAAATATGAGATAACATCTTAGTATCCCATGAAATCTTTCACCCTATAAGAAAAAGTTCATGACAAATTGGATTAGGACTACCACGAAGCAATTCTAGAAAATTTAGTATTGATATTAAAAATAATTAAACAGGAGAGTTGAACCTATAACTACTCTTCAGTAAACAAGCAAATCTGATTATAACTTACAAACTAATGGACCAGATTGATCCATTGGGACAAATGTCATTTGCAAACCTGTTACTGATATACCTTACTAAGAAAAGTAGAAAACCAAAAAAAAAAGAAATAAAAGGTCTTCTGAAATCTGAACCTTTTCAAAGATCTCAATTTCCATGGGCGGTAAAGCAAGAATTTGTCCACTATTGTTCTTAATATGTCATTTACAACTAACTATTTTAAGAACTAAATCTCATGACCACTTATTGCATAGTTTACTTCTAGATATAATTTTCTTGAGCATAATGTGGACTGAAGCAACATAACGAAGACTTCACCAAGGTTTTTTTGCTTTAGCCATATTATTGTAAAAGTTGTAGTGTAAATGGTAATTGACTTGTAGCAAAGCTTAGCTAGTAGGAGAGGCAATAGGAACCCAATACCAAACTACCAGTAGCCACAGAAACTAGTGTCAACATCGTTACTTTTGTTCGAAATTACTTTTGTCAATTGCCAAATGTTGATCATATTGATATGAAGATTCAGATTCTAATGATCATTCAAGCCTAAGTTTAGAAAAATTTTGTAAGTCTTTCAAACATGTTGACAACCCCATTACGACATGACTTCATGGTGGTATCAAACTCCATAGTCTATATAGAAAACGGAAAATTGCATATTACTAGTTATATTGAAATCAACCCCAGATTTAGAGACATGAGAGAGAAAGAGAAGAAGAAATAGTTTCCTTTTTCGGAAAACTCAAGAATAGGGCTTACCCAAAGGGAGGTGAGAACACTGAGATGTTGTGCTCTTGAGGATAAGACCTTGAGAACTAAAGACTTGGAGCTCGACGGTTGAGCTTTTGCATAGGTGAGGGTGAGCAACTGATAGAACACTGAGATGCTGAGCTTTCGAGGCTAAGACCTTGATAACTAAAGACTTGGAGCTCGATGGTTGAGCCTTTGCGTGGGTGAGGGTGAGCAACCGATCTTGCCTGCGTCTGCGTGAGACTCCATCCTTCTCACCCTTGACAACCTAATGGGCTGAAAATGAGCGAGAATTCACTAGGGTTGTACTATATAATGCCGATATTGCCCCGCTTTACGTCTATAATGGCAATTTCCACCTTAGACACAAAAACTAGTGCCAACATCATCACTTCAGTTCAAAATTATAAAGTAAATAAATCAACTGTTCTATCTCTACTCTTAGCCCCTACACGATATGATTTCATTGGCCTCTGTCAATTGTCAAATGTTGATCATATCGATAGGAAGAATCAGATTCTAATGATCGTTCAAGCCTAGGTTTATAAAAATTTTATCAGTCCTTCAAACATGTTGACAACCCCATTACGACAAGACTTCATGGTGGTATCAAACTCCAAAAACCATATAGAAAATAGAAAATTGCGTATTTTCTGGTTATCTTCAAAATTAACCCTAGATTCAAAGACATGGGAGAGAAAGAAAAGAAAAAAGAGTTGCCTTTTTCGGGAAACCCAAGTATAAGGCTTGACCAATGGGAGGTGAGAACACTGAGATGCTGAGATTTTGAGGCTAAGACCTTGAGAACTAAAGACTTGGAGCTCAACGGTTGAGCTTTTGCGTTGGTAGGGGTGACCGATAGATACACTAAGATGCTGAGCTTTCGAGGCTAAGACCTTGAGAACTAGAGACTTGGAGCTAAACAGTTGAGCTTTTGCGTGGGTGAGGGTGAGCAACTGATCTTGCCTGTGTATGCGTGAGCCTCCACCCCTCTCTCCCCCAACAACCTAATGGGATGAAATTGTGTGAGAATTCACTAGGGCTTTACTATGTAATGCCGATATTGCCTTGCATTACGTTTAGAATGACAGTTTTCACTGTAGTGTTTTTAGAAAGATTTTGGGTTAGAAAGATGAGCTTTGGCTTTTAGCTTTAGCCTTTAGGATTTTACAATTAACATGGATTCAAGTATGGGTGTAATGTGGGCTATGTCAGTTTGTGTCACACGTAGTTCCGAGGGAATGTGGTATATAAAAAGATCAAAATGAATGAAAGGGAACTACATATATCAATTATACAATGCAAAAATAATTAGAGTAACTCCTTCCTTTCCATGAAAAAGGTATTCATTGGGAGTTCAATTTTGTTGACCACAACAAATTACTGGTCATCTTCACCCATCCACATATATGGAACATCGGTTGTATTGTGGTGATTGATATTCTTAATGTGTAGATGAATGAGCATAGCCAGCAATGTGTTGTGGTCAACAAATCTGAACTCCTTAAGTGGTGCCCCATTGTCTCTATTAATGTTTAAAGGGTTCCTTGGAAGGGGTATGTAAACTTTGACTCAAGGAAGAAAATTAACTAATTTTTGGTTGAAGGGGTGATATCTCCGAGTTGGGATCAACTCTTAACAAAACAAGTTCCAACACTCTATCAACTTGATCTGATACTATATATCTCGCTATAAAACTGGGGCTCACCATAAAAGTGGGATCCGCCTTGTATGAGATGTGTAGTGTTAGATGTTGTTGGTAGGGTGTTGGAAATTATTTCATTGGCATGTGATCTAGACTCATATATAGAAAGGCCCTAATTTTATTTTGGTTCCCTTGCACAAATATAACACAAATACAAATTGTGTTATAGCTTACTTGTATTTTGTTGCAATTGGAAATCAATATCAAATTGCTTTTGTGATTACAAAACCTCAAAAAGGTGCACTTTAACTAGAAGGCTATTCCCTACCCTAACCCTTACCAACTTCCCATTTTTAAGCTCAAATTGTACCCCCCTAATTCTAAGCACAGAGGATGGGACAAATTGGGGGCCAAAATCCTTTCGGTTTTAACAAATGTGGATTAAAGGGGCTAGTATGGAGTGGTTAATACAAACTACTTTGGTTGTAAACCTGAAGGGTTCAAAAGTGTTGATTTTTCAAAAAAAAAAGTTATTATAGCTAACCTCAAAATTTGAAACATTTTTTTTTTCAAAAACAATAGATTTTGAATAATCCAAAAAATGTCCAAAAATAAAGGGAACAACACATATATAACAAGATATGGAAGAAAAAGGAAAAGTCCTATAGGTAAGGCTTAATAAAATTCTAGAAAAAGAGGAAATGCATAGGGCACAAAAATCGAGGAGCACATGGTTGAAGTGTGGAGATAAAAATACAAAAAAATTCTTTCACACTTCAACAATTGTAAGAAGAAACAGGAACAATATAAGGGGTATTAAAGGCCCGAACAATGAATGAATCAAAGAAGTTGACTAGGTTAACAAAACAATAACATATGCCTTTAAAATAAGATACACAAAAGAATGGAAAAATTCCGCAATGCCATCAATATTATAAACACATAGAAGGACAACCAAAGACTAGTAAGAGAGATTGAGGAAGAGAAAACCACTAGGGCCCTGCAGAAGCTGATAAATTACTGAAAATCCAGAGGAAGTTGGATGAAACAAAAATTATTCTTGTGAGTTTTTAATTATTGATTTTGATGTTTAACGTAGTGCTAGATCTGTTGTTTATTTTTATTGTCAATACCATGTAACTCCTTTCCACATGCAAATGTGTCCACTGTCACCATTCAATAGAGCCTGATTTTGTATTTGAGTAGGTACTAGTAGGTGATTCTCAGAGATATGATCTTATACTAAGAGATTTTTGGAAATTATTGAGGGGGATAATAAATAAATAATAGAGAACTTGCAAGTAGTGCTACAAATTGGAAAAAAAACTATAGATATCTAGATTGAGAATAATTAGAAAAATCTGTCGGTAACAGTTTGCAAGAAATAATTGTTTCTGACACATCGGTATAATGTGTTATATATTGCATAAGACATAAGTTGGTACATTAGGATCTCTTCTAATTCATACTTGTTTTCTCATTATGAGAGCGCTGACTGATAGAAATTGAAGCAACTTCAATTTTGAACCCGACTCTACTAAATTGGGGGGGGGGGGGTGAATCCGCCCTGTTCCATACCATAAACTGGCTTCAGGATGGGTTCACCTCAACATGAACCCAGCCGAAAACCCAATTAAGTATGACAGAGTAGAATTTTCATCATATCAACTAAACTAAATGGAAGAAGAAAACCTTCAATTTTTCTTCTGCTTATGCTTTGAAGGGTGTTTGTATTGAGCTTGTTGAAACTTTTGTATTTTTTGATCCATACTCTATGCATCAGTTACTATGTTTTGAGGTAATCTCTTCCTCTCTTAATAAAATTTCACTTTTACTTATCAAAGAACAAAGTATCTCTTCCAGTTATCCAGAATTTTGTGCAGTAAAGTCTTTTTAAATAGTGTCTTGGTTCATCTCTCATTGTATCAAAAAAAAAAAAAAACAGAGCATTGGTTCTCAGTTTCATACTTTTAACATTCTTTGGAAACATTTCAAGTTTTGTGTTGACTATATGACAAAAGTCTTTTGGATGGATGTGGGCTTCACCAAAACTTAATTTTGAGCAATTGCTCATATTTAGATATCAAGTTCTATTATGTTCTCTAATCATGGAGATTACCTGCTAAGGATTGAATTTTTGTAAATAATAGAAAACTGCATGTTTATTCACTTTGGACAAGCATGCATTTAAAATTGAAAAACAAAGTTGATAAATGATATCTTTTGCTTAAATCTAATTTCAAGGACAATTTTGATTAAAAAAAGTAGTCATGTTGATTGTTTTATTCTTATGTTTTTTCCTCCATTTTATTTACCTTTCCTTTTTCAGTTTAATACAGCATAAGACTATTGATAGTATGCCTGCACGAGGTGAGAAACTGGACAGTTTAGTTGAGAAGAGTTCAGATCTTAGTACAGCATCACAGGTACTACCTAGCTTACATTATTCATTTTGTATTGGTCTTAGGCTACATATTCATAGTCATTTATCTACCATTGTATCTATCTATGTATCCACTAGTCTGATTTGTTTGATGTTATATTCTGAAACTGAAAGCATGTTATAGACCATAAATGAATTAATATCCACCTTCACGTTATCAGGACTCTCTCACCTCCAATGTTCTGCTGTCATTTTTGTTCATTTGCAAATCTTTAATGTGAAACCCCATCTTTTCACATGCTCCCTGTTTGCAGTTGTGTATGTAATCATGAGGAAGCTAGAATTGTGGCACTTGTATTTATGCATGCATTATATCAACAGTCACACGGACATCAGCAATGTAGATAAACATGTACTAGCCAACAACTTATATTTTGACTGAGTTCATACCAGTGTTTGTGCATCTTAGAGTAAAGATCATTTCAAAGTATGTATAAGAAAGCTGCAATGCTGACTTGAAGTTCTGGGTGTTGAATGTTGGAACAGATGTTTCACAAACAAGCCAAGAAGACCAATCAATGTTGTACCATATTATAAGTTTATGAAATCTAGAAAAGGAACATTTATTCAACCCTTGGAAAAAGATCTATTTTTAAGGAGTTCATCATCCAGCTATGATCAGAAGATGGCAACCAAATGGGATTTGTTTTCTTATTTTATATATCATTTTTGTAAGTGTTATCGAATTTCTTGGACATGCTCTCCTTTTTTTCCCACTTTCTGCATTATGTCTTCCTTTCTAGTGAAGGAAAAATAGCTGGTTGATCAACATTGTTCTTTCTATAGTGTAAAATACTTTCTACAAATAGATGTGTCCAAGCTTTGGTGGATGTAATTTAAAGATGGGCTTGTTCCTCTCCCCTTATTTCAATTTGCAATCTATGTTTGTGTACTCCTAGGACTTCTAGAGGCCCCATCTTGGGCGACAAATTCAATCTGTAGTTGAAAATTTAAGGTTCATGGTTTGTGTCGAAATTCTTTGAGCTTTTGCCATATGATCAAACTAAAATGTACGTAGCAATAATCTCGATATTGTGAGCAAGATCATCAATTATCTTTCCCTCTTCACTAGCAAGCAAGCATCAACATGCCAGGTAAAATGCTAGACAATGAAAGAATCAGGAATAAAAGCCAACAAATCTCGATATTGTTCTCCATGTGTGGTTGCAATGTTACGTGGGTAAATGTGGGCAGGAGATCCAGATTCCATCCAATGAATCTTGAACACGTCATTTAAGTGGGAGGCAAAATCTATTTCCAAAACACGATGATGAACAACTTGCAACTTTTCCCAAGAATATCTTGTTCTAGGAGGTCCAAACTCAACGGAAAATTGATTGAGAATAAATTTATTTATTTATGGAAAAATTCTTGATTAGTACCCTGTACTTTGGATTTAGTGCTATTTTGGTCCTGAATTTTAAAATGCCACAATTCAGTGCCCGAACTTTCAAAATATGACAATCCAGTACTTGCTGGCTGTTGTTAACTAGTTAAATGGCATTTGAAAAAGACACAAATGCTCTTCGAGTATCATCTATTCTTTTTTATCAACCATCCAAACATTGACAAAAAATTAACAGTTTTAGATCATTGCCTCTTCTATTCAAGAAAGTTGGGGTCACCAGAATGTCCACCCAAACATGACCCCAACTTTCTTGAATGGGAAATGCAAGGATTTGGGAATGTTACTTTTTTGTCAATGTTTAGATGGTTGATAAAGAAAATTAAGTAACACTTGAAAGGCATTTGTGTCTTTTTCAAATGCCACTTAATGGTTGGTTAATAACTAGTTAATGGCAGATATTGGATTATCACGTTTTAAAAGTTTGGATACTGAATTATCGCATTTTAAAGTTTGGGAACCAAAATGACACTAGGCCCAAAGTACAAGGCACTAATTGAGAATTTTCCCTTTATTTATTATTTATAGGAGAATAAGGTAGGATTGTTTGAGTCCCCAAGTGACAAGCAAAGCTATTGACTCTTGATTGTTGTTTTCTATATGCAAAACTCTCGAGATTGAAATAGAGTTCTTTATTCCGCAGATACTGCAAAATAGTGCTGCCTTTGCGAGTTGAGAAGATTTCAGGCGCAAAAAATAAAACAAAATTCAGGGTTTGTGAGGAGAGCTTTGAATCTGGTCTGGTTGCCTTTGTAGGAGTGGCAAAAGCAATGTTTAAAAACCGATCCCTAAGGCCGAACCGTTTTTGTCTCCAAATTGTGGTGAGTCATTGATTTGATTGTCTGATTGGATGGGCCAAACCAGTTTTACATATATTATATATAGAATATAATTATATATTATTTTATTCATATAATACAATGTTGGAGGGTTTTCATGGAGGGTTGAATGGGTTAAACCCATTTTAAATGCATTACATGTAGAATATAATTATACCTTATTTTATTATATGAGCTTTGAAATTGACTTTACATGAACTACAATATTGACTTTTCCATGAAACTTTTTTTTCCGTGCTTTTTCAGAATCTGTACACGCGGTTGGTCGGGACTGTTGGGTCCAAGGTTCAAAAAATCAACACGATCCGACCTGTTCGGTTGTATCATATCGAGAGCACCCCGATACGCCCTTACGAGGGTGTATTGGGGTTCTAATCGGTTCAGGGGGTGGAGGAACCTTAAACCGACCCTTGAACCAGTTTTGAAAAAAAATAAAAAAGTAAAAAAAAGTATTGATACTACCTGTTACGCCCCTACCGACATATCGGGCATATCGATATTTAGAACCTTGATTGGGTCTTCTTCATAATAATAAGAATCACCCGTGGCTAGTGGTCTCTAGTCATCCAAGGCGATCCCTAAAGTCACGATGATGATGAACTGTTACCTAGATTATACACTTGGGTCACCTAAGCAATTTTGATGATGTTTGGTTGATGTATTTATAGGCAAAATCTATGTTGCATCTAAGGGCCTGTTCATTTGCTCTGACGCCTGACCTTTGAAAGTGCAATAATTACATTAAGAGGTAATTTGGTGAACTTTTCTTTTCTCTGAACTCTGAATGTAGAGAATATTGTTCTAAATTCTGAATTTTGAAAAATGTCAAATGTCCAATTTAACCCCATATAAGAGAATTTTGGTTATCTACATAATTCAATAAAAAAACAATATTAAAAATTATTATAATAAATATTACCTAATACTAATTATTAATAGTAATTAATTAATAATAAATTAATGATTAATTCATTAATTATTAATCACTAATTAATAATTAATTATTTTATGATTAATTAATACTTATTATTAATAATTAATATTTATTACTAACAATTAATTAAATATTATTAATAATAAATGATTAATTAATTAATAATAAGTAATAATCATTAATTATTACTTAATTATGAATTATTATTATTAATTAATTAATAAAATATTATTACTAAATAACAATTAAATAGTAATTAATACTTAATATTAATAATTCATAATCAATTAATAATTAATTCAATAATTATTCATCACTAATTATTAATTAATCAATAATTATTTATTTTTATGATTAAATAATACATATTAAATATTTTTATGAATAACAATTAATTAATTATTAATAAGTAATAATAATTAATTATTATGATTAGTTAATAACTATTATCAATAATTAATTATTACTTAATTATGAATTATTATTATTAATTAATGAAATATTATTAATAATTAATAATTAATGAAACTGTATGGTGATAACTAATATTGTAATTAATTAATTTCTATTAGAATATTACTATAACATATTATAATGAATATTATAATATTAATCATTAATTTATAATGTTAATAATATTATATGATTGTATTATAATATTAGCATTAAGAATATTATATTAATATTATATTAATACTATTCATAATTTATAATACTATTTAATATAAATAATTATTTTTTCATTATAATATTGTAATTGGTAAATAATATTCTAAATAATTAGTTATAATAATTAATATAAGTATTATTAATAGCACTATAAGACGATAATGAATAATATCGTTAATGAACTATTATTATAATAATAATATAATATGAATATTATGGTATATTATAATATTACATTTATAATAATATTATGGGGAGAATAAAATATTGGTGGTGGGTCCGATGGGTCTTCATATGAGATGTTATAAGTTAATTGAGTATTAGAGGGGCAATATTGGTAAAATCTATTAAAATAATGGCCTGAGCCATTTGTACTTTATCTATAATTAGACTTCAGTGTTAAGAGCCATCGAACACCTCTTTAGCGCTGAAAGTGGTACAAAACCACTTTAGCGTTAATAGATCAGAGGCATCAAACAGGGCCTAAGTCTAACAAAAGACATGATTTGTTAAACATGATGGTAAGTACATTTTGTTAAATGTGAAAGTACACTTTGTTAAAAGTGAACTAATGAAAAATAAGCATACATGATTGATTAAGATTTGGATTTAATGTGCATGCAATCACTACTATAAAAGTGGGAACAATTCCCCATGGCTCTGTTTTTTTTTTTTTTTTTTTTTATTAAGTAAATTACCCCTTGCTTCAAAATTGATCACTCTATTGAAAGGGAAGAAATTGTAAATTGAATGTTTATATTCGGTCCATTCTAGTCCCCATCATTAAATCTCATATTTAAGGTATTAATTCCTGTTCTTTCTCATTAAATCCTATATTTCAGATATCTTTGCTTCTCAACATTAAATTCTACTAATTAAATCCATGATAATCAATAATTAAAAAAAATAGGAAAAATCTATGATATGGGAAAGACATGGTACCAGAAGAGCTTTGACCAATCAGAGCACCCCCATGAATTTTGATGAAAACCACATGATTGGCCACCTCTTTTATGATATCAATTGATTGACTATAAGTTTTTCCAGTATCATGTCTTTTCAGTATCATATTCAAACAAAAAAGATAAAAAACAATATGGTGAATGTATAATCCATTAAAATTATAGGTTATAGATTTAATTACTGAATTTTCATAGGAAATTAGTAGAATTCAATATTAAGAAACAAAAATGCTTTAATTATTGGATTTAATGAGAGCAATTAGAGTTATATCTTAAATATAGGTCTTAATGAGAGAGAATAAGATAATTTAAAAATTAAGTGACAATCCTAATTAGGTTTTCTACGGTCGTAATAGAAAAGGGGCCAAATTTAAAAACAAAGTATTTCATTCAAGAAAAAGTCTAAAAATTTGGAACCCATTCATACTTTTAGTAGTAGTATAGATATAGCTGCATATAACAAGTGATGATGATTTAACATCGTCATATCAATTGATGATTCATTTTCTAATTTCACTTGGCCAATTTTCATGCAAAATAATGGTTGTGCATCACCATTCTAATGATGTTTTTGTTTTTGGTGCATTATTAATGTGGGAATAGTTCCCCATGGCTTTTGGACTTTTTCTTAACTAAAATCCCTCATTTTGGAATCAGCCGAGAGGGCATAAATTGTAATTTGGATTCTACTATTCAGTCCATTTTCCTCTCATCAAGTCCCATACTTAAGGCATTAACTATCATTTCTCCCATTAAATCTCATACTTAAGGTATCTTTGTTTCTCAACATTAAATTTCATTAATGCCGTAAATAATACTAAAATTTTAAATAGATAAAAATATAAAAAATTATGAGAATTTATAAAAAGATTTGGAGACATTTCTAATATTATATGTTCATCATGTTAAACAAATTTGAAGACATTGATGGTAGCAGCCTAGGTAACCCAAGACTGTTTGGAATTGAGGGAGTTTTCAGAAATGCTGAGGGCCAGACCATAGCCTTATATTTTGGTCCTATTGGTGTGGGAGATTCAGTTAATGTAGAGGTCTAAGCTGCTCTAAAAGGAGTAAAGCTTGCAAAGGAGATGGGGTTGGAACACTTAATCATTGAAAGAGACTCTAAATTGGTTATTGGGTGGATAAAAGAGAACTGCAACCTGATTCTACAAAGGGGCTTTGAGAAGATTCAGATGGTTAACATCAAACATATCAGTCAAGGGTAAATGGGAAAGATCATCAAATGGATTGATAAATTCTTTAGCTAAACAAGGGGTACATAGGAATTAGATTTTTTGGGCTCAATTATAAGCTTGTTGATGCAGTTTAGAGGCGTCACCTCGCACCTCTTTGTGGGATCTTGTAATATGTACCCTTTGTAATCTTTTTAATAAATTCTTTATTATCTATAAAAAAATTAACTATGATAAGTAAAAAGTATTTTTATTAATGATAAATAAGTGGTAGGCCAATATCTCAACCATTTGACTCATATTCGTCTATCCCATGATGTTATAATTAAATAACTAAATTTTTAAAAATAAAAAACATATGAAGAAATATTTGAAAATATAAAAAATAGAAAAAACATATACATATCCCTAATATTATATAGGGTTGGACTATGATATGGAAAAGATATGATATCTGAAAAACTTTTGACCAGTCAATTGGAATCATAAATGTGGTAGCCAATCAGGTGTTATTTATCAAAATTCATGGGTGGATTTTGATTGGTCAAAACTCTTCCCATACCATATCTTTTCTACATCATAGATTTTCCCTATAATATATTGATCATATTAAAAAAAAATAAGTGTGGTAAATAAGAATTATTTTCATTAATGATGTAAATAAAATACAAAATTTTAAATTGAGATAAAAATGAAATCATTTCCTATCTAAATATTCTAACCTTCTAGATTAAATAGGTCAACCCATTATGTCATAATTAAATAATAAATATTTAGAAAGGATAGAATCTTATTATTGACTAAAATATCATTATTTTTTAATTTGGTCACTTTCTAATTGTAAGGGAAAACATGTAATTTGAATTAATATCTTTCACCTCATCCAATTCCCTTTCATTAAGTCTGATATTTAAGGCATTAATTCCTTTGTTACCAAAAAAGCATTAACTCCTATTTTCTCTTATTGAGTATTTTATTAAGTTATTTCTCTTATTAATAAATGCTATTAATTAGATCTATATCCAATATTTTTAGCAATATAAAACCCATATTTCTTAAAATTGGTTTAAAAATGAAGCTATTTTTATGTCTTAGTCCACATGGGCCAAAATGGGTCACCTCGTGATGTTATAGTTGAATAATCAAACTTTTAAAATAGAAATAGATACAAAAGTTATAAAACGTGTAAAAGAATGGATGCATATAAAATATTATATATATATATATATATATATATATTAATCATATTAAAAAAAAGCAATAAGCAATAATTATTTTGTTTATTTTGGAAATGAAATAAAATATTTAAAACCAACCCAAAATTAAAATCATTTCTCTATTTGGTGGCAAATCAATAGTTCAATCTTTTGGATCAAATATATTGGTTCTTGATGTTAGAATTAAATAATAAAAATTACAAAAAGATAAAAATCACAAATATAAAAAATTATAAAAATCCACTAATAAATTGTATTTATAATACTAAAGAATGTGATATACCAAAATTGTTTTTATTGATGATTGAAATAAAAGACAAAATTTAAAATTAACTAAAAAATTAAATAGTTTTCCTATTTGGTGATAGGTCACACTATTTAACATTTTTGATCAAATTGTGCCAACCCTTGACATCATAATAAACAATAAAAAAAATTAAAACATTAAAAACACAAAAATTTGAAAAGATACATATATTTAGTAGAAAACATTTAAGCATATATTTAATAATATGTCCTCATCATCTCAAACAAAAATACAAAAAAAAAATTATAGAAAAAAGTTAAATACATCTCTAATATTTTACATTAATATATCAAATTAAAATAAATATGATAAAGAGAAATTATTTTATTAATAATGGGAATGAAATATAAAATATAAAATTAATCTAAAAATAAAATTGTTTCCTATTTGATGGTAAGTTAACAGTTAAACCTAGTTGTTATAAACTTATAATTAAATAATAAAAATTAGAAAAAGGAAAAACACAAAAATAACAAAAAAATTATACAAAACATTTGACACATCTATATTCATCATATTGATCAAAAAATAAATATGATATGTAAAATGATTTTTATATAAAATAATTAAAGACTTATTATATATCACCATCATCTAAAACAAGTATATACATTTACTGATTTACAAACATTATAATATCAGTTGATGATGAGGGTAGATTTGGCCCTCCAGTGAAATTGCGACACGTGGCACCTTATGACAACTAGGCAAACACCCAAGCAAACAACTTACCAAGTTGGTGTCCCACCTGGGCACCGGTCTGGCTGGCCTGGCGCGACCTGCACGCGGCCAGGCGCAGCCCGCGCGGCCTGCGTGCGACCTGGCGCGGCTTGCGCACGACTTGGCGTGGCCTGCGCGACCTGGCCGGATTAGCTTGGCACATGATCCGACCTGGCCGACCTAGCAACCTATAAGACGCCCACCGAGAACCATTAACGGCATACCCCGTGAGCTCGGTAGCTCACCAAGGAGCTCGGTAGCTCACCAAAGAGCTCGCCAAGGAGCTAGGCAGCTCTCCAAGGAGCTCGCCACCAAGGAGCCAGGCAGCGACATAGCTCCCCCGGGCTTCTCGCCACTTGTAGGGTAGTTCGGTACAAAAGAGTAGTTTGGCGTATCGCAAGAAGATCTCCTGCCTGACAACCTGGCCCAAACACCGACCCGACGACTGACACAGGCGCCAACCTGACAACCTGGTCCGGACACCGACCCGCCGACTGACACAGGTGCCGACCTGACAACCTGGCCCAAACACCGATCCGCCAACTGACACAGGCGCCGACCTGACAACCTGGCCCAGGCGCCGACCTGGCCGCTTGACAACCTTGAGGAGTTCATCACCATACCCCGGTTCTGACGGGATATGACGAGTCTTACCGTTTGAAGGCTTTTCACCCACCTAACCTACGAGGACACCACTATATAAGGACTCCGACCCCCAAAGCCAAGAGAGAGGAAAAAGGATGGTAACCCCTGCTCTCTAGCTCTCTCATTTCTCTCCAAGCTCTCTGTAATCAGAATGCTAACTTAGGCATCGGAGAGTCCCCGCCGGGAAAATACCCCCGAGTCCTCTGATTCAGTTCTCGCAAGTCCCTCAGCTCCCGCCGCCTACAAAGGAGAGGAAATCATCTCACGCAGAGGATAGTCGGGTTGTGCTGCACCAAGGAGCTCCACCATCCTCTGAGTTGCAGGCCGCCTAAGAGCAAATCAAGTGACGAGTCCATCAGAGAATTCGCCACCAGACAGTTTGCCACCAGAGAATTCACCACCAAGCAGCTCGCCACCAGGCAGTTCATCACCAAGTAACTCTCCACCAAGAAGCTTGCCACCGAGCAATTCACCACCAAGTAGCTCATCACTAAGACGCGTCACCACCAGGTCAAACAACAAGATACGTGACCAGAAACGGTTACATCAATTCCCATTCACTAATCATGTGAAAAAAGTCCTAGTTAGACCCGAGTCCTCAAAATCAATAGTGGAAATCATCCTGGTTGATGATATATTGATATCTGAAACTTCTTTAATGCGAATAGCCAATAACCAATTGCCAAAATGAATGAAACCGCCATGAGAGTCCGCACTTGGTGGGCGACAATTGCGATCACTGACGTAGCGTGTCTCCTCCTTCAGTTGCTTCATACAACAGTCAAGACATCCTGTTTTTCCTCCCTTTCATTCAAGCATAATTTTTACCAGAGAAAACAGCAATACTTCAACTCCCTCTCACCATTTTTGTCAATTACCAAAAGAAAGCAAACACTGTATTAGAAAACTCCAAACCAAACATCTACATTTATCCAAAGTTCCAAATAAAGACTTATCCTCACTAATATGGGGCTGGGTTGGCCCAAGTTCCAAAAAAAGAAACCCAGAAACCCACAAAGTTTCACAGCAAACCAAATGAACAAAACCTAGATGGAAATGGATTCACACTAGACAGCTTAATTACACTAAACAACTTTACATCCAAGCAAACTATCTTTATAGGATTTGGAGAAAAAAGAAAAGAAAAAAAAGAAGGCCCGAGAGCGCCTATGGGTTTCCTCTGATGCTTTTGTTCTTTTACTCTTGTTTCTTTCTTCACTAGTATCTTTTCTTATTTTCCAAAGATGGATTTGATCCACCAAATGCCTTTGGTGTCATTGGGGCTTTCTGCTTCCGGTGGAGGGTTAGTGTGAGTTGTCCTGTGGATTTTGCTTACATCATAGCCTTCATCTTTGGCTTTCTGGAGGAGCTGATTGTAGATATCTTCATCCAAGTGGTTTTGCCTGCATAAGATCTGAACAAGCATAAAAGAAATATCAGAGCTATATAGAAGCACTACAAGGACAAAAAAAACTAAAGAATAAAATATTAGAACACACACAGAGGACAAGAAACCATCACAATGCTTCAAGAATGGCCAAAGCAAGAAACTTTCTAGCTAACCCAAAATAAAGTTAATAAGAAAAAGTTCCTTTTTTTCTGTAAGAATGAAGAGAAACTCAAAAATCAAAGATTGCATTTGCATTTACAGACAAAACAAGGCAGAAAGCAAGAATTCATCTCAAGAATAAGAATCAAGGGTAAAATGAATTCGATGCATTAGGATATTAAAAAAAAAAAAGAACAATCATATTACCCATTTCACGAAATAAAAAGATCATAACTCAGAACATCAGAGAGCAGTAGTAGAACAACCGAGGCTCAGCTTGGAAGGAGTACAAATACAAACATGTAGAGTGCAAAACCTTGTATTTTGAATGTATTTGTACTGTGCATATATTTGCATTTTCTCTCCTTCCAAACTGAGTCTAAGAAGCTCAATACCAGGAACATGCAGAGATCTACCATGAAAACACATCCAGAAAACAGGATCAGAAGAAGAAAAGAGAACCATAAACATACCCAGAGATAATTCCTGCTGGGCTGTCCAATCAACGCATACCGGTAATCATCATCAATGTACAGAACCCAATAATCCCCAACAACAGGAATTATAGGCAGGAAAGGAGGAACATAGAATTTAACTTTGAGCTTGGCCTCATCACTTTTGGGGTCGGCCTTATAAGCAGTCCCCTCTATGTACCCTCTCTTTCCACCGCTCCAAGTTTCATTCAGGACATGAACAGTAACATCACTGTTGAGAGTATAAGTAGCCCTCGTGTTGATTCCGTCCTTGGGTTGGAACCTTGAAGGAAAGGAAGCAATCTCGTACCACCGTCCCATGTATCTCTGCAAATCCAAGCCCTTTACAACGTCCATTTCTTTTTTTGCCATTGCTGAACCGTAGAGAGGAAGAGAAAACCAATCAATTCGGAATATTTTGCGATTTGTCTGTCTGGATGGATGAGCTCTGGCTTCCAAAACGAGAGAGATATATAGAGATAAGGGCAAAGCTGGCTGCCGAGCTGTGTCAGATGGGCTTAGATTCTGGGATGAGACGTGGAGCGCTCCAGACCCTACAAATGGGCGAGAGCTTAGCGCGTACGAAGAAGTTTGCTTCACGCTCAAGGCTGCCGGGTGGACCTCGTGGATTCTAGAATCTAGAGACTGGCCGAGGCAAGAGCAGTAGGGGGGCCCGGGCCGGGCCGGGCTTTCTAATTATGATAACGGTTATAATTTAGGCTCACGCCCGGCCCAGCCTGGGTTCCGTGCCTGAAACATAAGTCTTACCTCACATATATATGGGCGTGAGACAGGTTGGGTCTGATTTTGGGTTAATGTCTTTCATATATAAAATATTAAATATTTATAATATTTTATATTAAATAACATAATATACATATAAACTTATTTTATACATTATATAATATAAAATATTACACATAATATAAATTATACATGTCATGTTATAACATTTATATATAAAATATATAATCTAATGTAAAATAGCATGTATATATACGTATACATTATACATAAAATGTGTAAGTTTAAATATATGCAAAAGGGGTTGAGCTTGAAGTATTAAGCCTAAACCCGACCTTAAAATTTACGGGCCTAATGTGGGCCCGGACCCAAGCCGGGCCTGAACACAAACCCAGGCCCAAGCCCGGAATTTCCGGGTTGGGTTGAAATGATCACCTTTAAAGAGTAGGGGTGAGTATTATTCAGTTAAAAACCGAAACCGAACTAAAATTTTTGGGTTTTGGGTAATTCGGTTTTTAGTAATTTTGGTTTTTAGATTTAGAAATTCGATTAACCGAAAAAACCGAATTAATTAAAATTCATTATATAGTATATAATATATAATATATAATATGTTATATATTTATATATTAATATATTATATATAATGTATTATAATGAAATTACATTTCATAATATATATTATAGGTTATAATATATAATATTATATATATATAATTTGGTTTTTAATCAAAATAACCAAAAACCGAACAAAATATTTCGGTTTTATTCGTTAGTCCAATATAAATCCAATACAGATGGATCGGGTCCAATCTAATCCAGATCATGACGTTTGGAATTGTCCAATTCAGTATGTCTTATTCATTTGTCCAATCCATTCTAATTGATTTTGATTTGGACGGAGCTTAACCCAAAACCAATTCATTGACACTCCTAGGCCCAATTCTCCCACACATATGTATACACATGTATATAAATATTAATATTAATATGACACTTATAATCAATCACCCCTAGGAGAGACTTACCTGGCTAAATTTTGTAAAATTATTAAGGACCTAGAATTGATGTAGTGTAATATAAAATCAGGTATCTAACTTGCACTTTAGGCCACATTGGTTTTGTGGTAAATGATTTACTTGGCTAAATGTATTTATCTGAGCAAGTGTTTTTTGGAAAAAAACTTATCTGGATAAGAGCAGTTGCTAGTGTTGTTTTATTCCCCAAGTAAAGGTGTACAATGACCAATTTATTCAAAAGAGTGACAATATTATTGAAGGAACAATATTGTTCCATCACATATTAGCGATTTTTGATGTACATGGATGAGTAATTTGCCTAAGTCTAAGGAGAGTATTACTTTCCTAAGTAAATAAGTTGCTTGGGAATTGTTCTTACAGAAAATGAACATAGGTTTATTTCTTTTTCTTGGGACCTACCAATTTATCCACCCCCACTTTTCGGAAACGAACAAAACATTAGTGCCTTTAGCCCTTCGCCCATCCCTCTCCCTAGATACCATCAAGGTCCCATTCCTTTTTCAAGAGGCCACTTTCTTGGATAAGTGCACTTACCCATAATGTTCTTTTTTTTGTTAAAATTTACCATGGGTAGTTTTGATTGCTTGGGATTTTAGCATTTATTCTCTACTTGAGGAAATCAACTTTCCCAAAGTGGAGAAGGATGGGTAAGTGATACTTGAGAAAACAATTTAAAAACAAATATGAGTATTTTGGTTAATAAGAACCACAATCCTATTGACCAACTTTTACGTCAGAATATAAAAAATGACAAGAGCCCATGTTATGCCTTAGTAGTTCAGATATCCCCTTCTCTCAAGATCTCTATTTCACCTTTTTATGGACATTTTACAGGATGGCAAGTCTTTGCAAGGCAGATAAGACCGCTCCTGCTGTTGCTTCTGTATTTGTCAACCCCATATGGGCAAATACAGGAGATGAAGAGATCCAACCATAGTTTGTTTGGTGATGCTAATTCTAATTATTAATTTATTCTTTCTACTCAAAATCATGCGATTTAGAGGGGTGATACTCATGGATTGAAATTGTTTGTCACCTTTCTAGCTTCAAACCAAGCTATATATTTGGGAAGAATAGATAACTCTTGAATACGACCATTTGTCACAAATCCTTATATTTGGTGTATTATAGACATTAAAAACTGACACTTATTCAAGGTTCAAAGTATCTATACACCCAACATCGTATGTTTTATTTAATGATACATCTATATATTAAATGTATTTTTTTAGAAAATCTTTTTTTCAATAATTAAATAACACAAAAATTAATGACCCATATAAATTTTTGAAAAGAAAAAACTAAAAAATATAAGGTTCAAAGTATCGATACACCCATTTTGAACCATGCACGTATAAAAGTGGCTACTGTTGAGGTTGAAATGGATCCGCCATAATAACCATATTCTTAGATGAGTCGCTTCATCAAAAGGGCCATACCCACACAACTATCCACAAAAATGTGATATTTTGTAATAGAATGAAAGCCATGTAATTGTACCAGTATCTTTGCATACTAATATCAATATCTTGATATATGATATATCCCAATCAGGCCATCACTCTTTCCACTATTAAACCACAATATAAAATGATTTTCTATACAAGGCTTGGTCTGTTTGCGGTGCAATTTTCTATGTACTGGTGTAAAAACATCACAATGCAAATGAGTTGAAAGCAAATTTTCTGTTTTGCTTTTGTTTTATTACATTTTTGCAAAGGGAAATTGCCTAAAACTCACCATGAGTTTTCAGCAGCGTTTCTCTTAAACTCACCACAACTTTTCAAAATGTCTAAAATTCACCATGTCATAACTTGATGTTAAACAAACTAACGGATGTTACCGTGTTAATATTTACCATTTTAACCTTCGTAGAAAAATATAATATATATTAATACTTGAAAAAAAGGAACAGTTAAAAAATATTTTCAAATATAAAATGCATAAAAACACACAAATTACAAAAAATATAGAAATTGCAAACAAAATAAAAAATTATTTTTCAAACTATAGAAACTATAGAAATTGAAAAACAAATTCAAAAAATAAAAATTGTAGAAAAACACCAAAAATATAGAAGGACACAGAAATTGCAAATAAATAACAAAAAAAATACAGGGAAATTTATAGATAGTAGAAAATAGAAAAATGTAAAAAACAGAAATTATAAAAAACATTGGAAATTATATAACAAAACACTAAAAATGCAAAAAAAAAATAAGAAAATTGAAAACTGAAAAAGACTCTTTTCCTCTAACTCGCCTTTCAAGGGTAATTTGGTCATGAAAATTGTTATTTATATTGACATGGACAACTCTGTTAAGAAGCAAATAAAGTAACTAAAACCTGAGGCAAAAAATTAATGAGAATTTGCATTCTCTTTATTTGCACTCCTATACATTTGTGTTAGTGTAAATGAATTTGCACCGTGCCAAAAGGACAAGCAAGCCTCCATTAATTATCATAAAATATAAAATTGTCAAGCACCCTAGAACATACTTTTCATGATTTTTTTTTTCACTGAGTAAACAACATATTCATAAACAACCAGAAGAACAACAGTCAGAAAACAAAAATAACCTCTAGCCAAGCTAGAGGATTTGAGAAAATATTGAAATTCTCGTCTAGAGGAGGACTTCATTTTTTGAGCTACCAGATGAAGGAGTTGGCCAATGTATACACATGGTTTTGTTTTTAAAAAACAAAATCAAAACTATACACATTGCCTAACACCTCCTAAGGCTATGTTTGGTTTGATTTGAAGGAAAAAGTAAGGAAAGGAAAGATAGGAAACCTTTATAAACCTTGTATGGGTTTTCCTACCTTTCCCTTCGTTTCCCTACCTTTTCCTTTCAAACCAAACGTAGCGTAAATGTGCAGCTCTATTCTGATATCTAATTCTACCCAAAAAAAAAAAAAAAACATAACAGAACCAGAGAACACTTCTGAGTTGAGAAATCCTGTCCAAAAGATTGAAACAAAACAAGGAAATGCAGATGAATGCCCTAATTAAGAGAGCCAATTAGCATGAGCTTCAGTTTTACTTTCTGCAATTCTTACGCTCCCCAGGCAACAAACATGACGTTCAGACCAACTAGATCCGCATCCATAGCAGAACTCGAACCCGCACCTGAAAATTCAAACAAAAAGCTTCAATGTATCATCATTTCATCAACCACTACAGAGACGACTACGAAAACTAATCACTACATGGTTCAGAGGAAGAACCTGCAGGTAATATGTATAGAACCATCTCTCTTCTCCACAAAAAAACTTGCACTTGGGGCATCTCTTCCATTTCTTCTGTTTAGCAAGCTCCATCACCATGAGATGTTCTTTCTTACTTTTCTCCTTGTTCAATCTCTGAAACTCCTGACACCCCATCCCCGAATGCCATGGTACCTTACAGCGTGCGCAAAACAATCTCCGGCAGTCTTCATCAGATTATCAGTCGAGGACCCATTGAGAGTTAGCTTTTAAAATCAATATTATGCCTACTAGTAAAGTTGGTTTGAATGTTAATGGCTAGCTTGCATGACACAGAATTTCATGTAGTTACAGATCCTTCATATCATTGATGGTGGACATTATTCATTCAATGTACAGGTAAAAGTTTTGCCAAAGGATTATGTTAAAACTTCACTTCTAAAACATGAAAATAATAAACTACTCCAAAAATTCTGATGGAGGACCAGCTCGAGATCCACCGAACCAACCGGTGCCAACTCAAGTTTAGAAAGGACTCCTTATGCCAACCAACCTGCATCGGATGAGGGTGGACATCGAACGGTGGACGTCAAAGGCATTGACATCGGACGAAGGGCATCGAAGGCATACCGAAGAAGAGTTCGAAGTTGCCTTACAAGTCAAGTTTCCTAGTTGTTTTACAAGTCTAAATTACCTAGTTATTTTACTCTACAAGTTTACCAGTGTCTATTATAAATACTTCTGTTTCTGAGCTTTAATAACACACAAGAACTTTTTTTTATCACTTCTCTCTCTACTAAGGCTCTACGCCTAGTTCTTTTCGTGAGGCTTCAAGTCCGAAGTCGACTCGATCGTCCGGGGGCTTGTATAGTTAGCCTGGTCGAGTACATCACGCTGCGTCAGGTGGTATTAGAGCGGGAGTTCGTCCAGTCAGATGACCAACCAAGACGGTAGCAGTCGCAACCAACCCCGTGACGGAGATCAGGGGTTACAGGCTGTTTGGAGAGCAATCGAAGAGCAGCGAACAACCACTCGTAACATTGAGCAACAGTTGGCAGAGATCGCTGGACAACTACGGACTTTGTTGCGGGAGGATGTTCCAAGGAATAGGGATAACGCATTGCACCAAGCCGGGGGAGACGACCACAGTAGGCCAATCATTGATCCTATACCCAGGAACCCTATTAGTGATGATGATAGCGACGGCGAGCTAGAGTTTGGCGTTGCTGCAGTTATTCCCGATGATGGCAGGACCGGTAGGAATTGGCGAAATCATGACGATTTTAATCGCTGTTGGAATGATGATGAGTTTAAACTCAAGGTGGATATCCCTACTTTTAGTGGAGATTTGGATATAGAGGGCCTTCTAGATTGGATCACCGAAGTCGACCGTTTCTTTGAGTACATGGAGATCCCGGAAGAAAGAAGAGTGAAACTAGTAGCTTTTCGATTGAAGGGAGGAGCATCTGTCTGGTGGGAACGAATGAGGGAGACTCGGATCAGAGAAGGAAGAGGTCCAGTTCAAACGTGGAGACGCATGAAACAATTAATAAGAGGTAGGTTTTTGCCTCCTGATTATGAACAATATATGTTTGAGTCGTATCAATGATGTGCACAGGGAACAAGAAGCGTGAACGAGTACACATCAGAATTTCTGAGATTGGCTGAAAGGAACTAGTTGTCAGAAAGCGACAATCAGTAGGCAACCCGTTATTTGAGTGGTTTGAAGCCTGCTATTCGAGACAAGATTGGAGTCCAGATGGTTATGAGTGTGCAGGAAGCGAGGAACTTAGCTTTGAAGGCTGGGTTAATGTTCCAAGAGAGGACTCGAGCCGATAATTATCGACGGTATAGCGGGAACGACAACAGGCCCGCAGCGGTTGACAAGGGCAAGCCAACTCAAGGGGTACAACCCTCCCACCCGCCGAATGTAGCTAACACTAGTAAGGCCGCCACGGGAGGAAACACTCGAGGTAATACTTCAAACCCTCCTAAAACTATTAATCCCTATGCAAAACCTGCTCCTTTTAAGTGCTTCAAGTGCAATGAAGTTGGGCATAGGTCTAGTGACTGTCCCAGGAGAAAGGCAGTTAACATGGTGGAGAGGGATGAGAAAGAAGTTAGTGATGATGAAGTATATTGTGGGCCCGATGGAGAGGACGAAGAAGGTACTTATGAGCATGAAGAGTACACGTGTGTTGTGAGGAAGCTCATGCTATCTCAGAGAAGTAAAGATGACATACAACAACCAGCTGTTTTGCACTAGGTGTACGGTACAAAGTCAATTGTTTGAATTGATTATTGATAGCGTCAGTCAAGAGAATATTATTGGCAGAGATGTGGTGAAGAAACTGCAACTGATTCCTGAGAAACACCTGAACCCTTACACGATTGGTTGGATCAAGGAAGTCGGGGGCGTACGTGTGGAGGAACGCTGCAAGGTTCCATTCTCTATTGGTAACTATATTGATGAGGTTTATTGTGATATTGTGGATATGGATGCTTGCCATATTTTTCTTGGTAGGCCTTGGCAGTTTGATGCAGATTCCAAACACTTGGGTAGGAAGAACACATACCAGCTTGAGAAAGAGGGTGTGCTACACACTGTTACCTATGACGGAAAAGAACTAAACCAAGGCTTCAAAGGTAGAGGAGAGGAATTTTCTTACCATAACACATCGCCACTCTGAGTTTGTAAGGGAGTGTGAAGATACCCGCGAGGTCCAATTACTGGTTATAAAAGGGGAGAGTATGAGTGAACCACTAGGGGAGAACAAAATTCCAGTGGAAGTGTAGGGACTGCTCGACAAGTTTCATGATGTAGTTCCTGACGAGTTACCCAATGAGCTTTCACCCATGCAAGACATTCAGCACCACATTGATTTTGTTCCTGGTGCTAGCCTACCTAATCTGCCACACTACAGAATGAGTCCTAAAGAGAATGAGATTTTACGGGAGAAGGTAGAGGAACTATTGAAAAAGGGGCACATCCAAGTTGGCATGAGTCCTTGTGCGGTACTGACATTATTAACACCGAAGAAAGATGGGAGTTGGAGGATGTGTGTTGACAACAGAGCAATCAACAAGATCACTATTGGCTACAAGTTTCCCATTCTTAGGCTGGATGACATGCTTGATCAACTTGATGGGGCTGTGGTCTTTTCCAAGATCGATCTTAGGAGTGGTTATCATCATATCAGAATCCGTCCCGGAGACGAGTGGAAGACAACTTTCAAGACAAGAGATGGATTGTTTGAGTGGTTAGTCATGCCTTTTGGACTAACTAACACACCAAGCACTTTCATGAGATTGATGAATCAGGTACTATGCCCTTTCATTGGTAAATTTGTTGTGGTATATTTTGATGATATTTTGATTTATAGCAAATCTGTTGATGAGCACATAGGACATATCCGAGGGGTATTGAGTGCGTTAAGTGAAAATAAACTATATGCTAATTTGAGGAAGTGTACTTTTATGAGCGATAGTTTATTGTTCTTGGGTTTTGTTGTAAGTAAGAATGGAATTAAAGTGGATGAGGAGAAAGTGCGAGCTATTAGGGAGTGGCCAACCCCAACGAACATCACTGACGTAAGGCGTTTTCATGGGTTAGCAACTTTCTATAGGCGGTTTATCAAACACTTTAGTAGTATTGTAGCTCCTATCACTGAGTGTTTGAAGAAAGGCAAGTTCCAATGGGGAGAGGAACAAGAGCAAAGTTTTGCCCTAATAAAAGAGAAGTTATGTACCGCTCCTGTCTTAGCACTACCAAGCTTTGACAAATTATTTGAGGTTGAGTGTGATGCTAGCGGAGTGGGCATAGGGGTTGTGTTATCACAAGAGAAGAGACAAGTTGCTTTCTTTAGTGAGAAGCTATGTGAAGTTAAAAAGAAGTGGTCCACTTATGATAAAGAGTTTTATGTTGTTGTGAGAGCATTGAAGACATGTGAACACTATTTGATTGCTAAAGAATTTGTCCTCTACACCGACCATCAAGTTCTTAAGTATTTAAGTAAGCAAATATAGTTGAGTGTGATCTGCATGCTAGGTGGTCTGGTTTTATTGATAAATTCCCATACAAAATTGTGTATAAGGCTGGACAACATAATACAATGGCAGATACTTTGAGCAGGCGTGTGGACTTGATTAAGACTCTCAGTATCGAAATTGTGGGCTTTGAATGTTTGAAAGATCTGTACGCCTAGGATGAAGACTTCAAGCAGGTTTGGGAGAAATGCATGAGCAGGTAGCCAGCGGGTGATTTCTACGTACATGATGGATTTCTTATGAAGGGAGACCAATTGTGTATTCCTTGCATATCCCTTCGCGAGAAAGTCATTAGAGACTTGCATGGTGGCGGCTTAGCAGGACACCTCGGGAGGGACAAGACGATTGAGGCTGTCAAGGGGCGTTACTACTTGCCTAAACTGAGAAGAGATGTGACCAGTATTGTGAGTAGGTGCTATATATGTCAGACAGCTAAGGGACAGGTCCATACTACTGGTCTTTACATGCCTTTATCAGTTCCTACTGCTATTTGCAAAGACTTGTCTATGGATTTCGTGCTGGGCTTGCCGAAGATCGTGGATGCAACAACAACAGCCAAACTATTCTTCAGGGAGATTGTTCGTTTACATGGGGTGCCTAAGACCATTACGTCGGACCGAGATACGAGGTTCCTAAGTCACTTCTGGATGACCTTGTGGAGGCTATTTGACTCGTCATTAAATTTTAGCAGTACAGCTCATCCGCATACTGATGGGCAGACAGAAGTGGTAAATCAAACTCTAGGTAACCTGATCCACAGTATTTGCAGAGAGAGGCCGAAGCAGTGGGACTTTGCCATTGCTCAAGCAGAGTTTTCCTACAACAATGCAGTTCATACATCTACAGGTAGATCCCCATTTTCTATTGTTTATATGAAAGTCCCTAACCATGCGTTGGACTTGGTGAAGCTACCCAGGGTACCAGGTCTTAGTACTTCAACAGAACAGTTGGCAGGACAAATTCAGTCAGTACAGGAGGAAATACAACATAAACTTCAACGGACCAATGCGAAGTATAAACTTGCAGTTGATAGGCATCGAAGGTACCAGGTGTTTGAAGTCGGGGGTGAAGTCATAGTGTTCTTAAGGAAGGAGCGCATACCCATTGGGAAGCATAGCAAGCTAAAGCCTAGGAAGTACGGTCCGTACAAGATTATTAATAAGATCAATGACAATGCTTACGTAGTGGACTTGCCAAATCACATGGGTATTTCCAAAACATTTAATGTTGCTGATCTTAATCATTATTTGCTGGAAGTGACACTTGCCTATCCTGATCATGACTCGATGTCGAGTTCTTTCCAAGTGGGAGAGAATGATGGAGGACCAGCTCGAGATCCACCGAACCAACCGGCGCCAGCTCAAGTTTAGAAAGGACTCCTTATGCCAACCAACCTGCATCGGATGAGGGTGGACATCGAACGGTGGACGTCAAAGGCATTGATATCGGATGAAGGGCATCAAAGGCATACTGAAGAAGAGTTCGAAGTTGCCTTACAAGTCAAGTTTCCTAGTTGTTTTACAAGTCTGAATTATCTAGTTATTTTACTCTACAAGTTTACCAGTGTCTATTATAAATATTTTTGTTTCTGAGCTTTAATAACACACAAGAATTTTTTTTATCACTTCTCTCTCTACTAGAGCTCTACACCTAGTTCTTTTCGTGAGGCTTCAAGTCCAAAGCCGACTCAATCTTCCGGGGCCTTATATAGTTAGCCCGGTCGAGTACGTCACGCTGCGTCAAATGCTTACAATAAATGTCAATTAAATGTTAACTAGATATTGGCTCATGACATATTAGAGCAAGAGAGAGAATTTTGAGAAATACATATTCGAAAACATCATGCTATTTTTGCCTGATGTTAAATATTTTAAAATCAAGAACAACAAAAACATTTTACTAGGATTCCAAGTTAATGGGTTTCCTGGGAATTTACATATGGGTGCTTAAAAATATCTCTAAAAATCTTGTTTAATGAAACTAACATCCCCACCTTCCTTTATCTTTTCCTGCTAAAAGCTCACCTTATTAACTTGCAATCATAAATAATAAAATAAGCATAATGGTCTCAATCTGATATTGAATTCTTGTTTGGTGACCACCTTCCTTCTCCTCCACCCCGCATAATGAAGGGAAGAAACAAGAGAGATTGATTTCTCTAGATGGCTTCATGTACTAAAATATAAGTTATTCCAGTGAAAGTTGTGATCAAACAACTGCAGCCTATGATCAGTCCGGACTGTTTCTCTTTGGGCAATGGGCCCATCTTCAGCCTTTTCAAAATAAAGAAAGAAAAATCACAATTAGGAGATGCCAACCATTAACCGTCACACAGTACTTGGTCTAAGGAGGTCTACTTAAGCAGGCCCACTGATGGTGATTAAGAAAAGGAAAAAAGAGAACAAAGAAAGCAAGAAAAGGAGGGCCCCTTTAATGCTGTAGACACGTAATGGATAAGATACTAACTCTGTTTTCACAAATTTCAGGCTTATGCTTCAATCAGTGTCATTTAATAGAAGATTAGTGGGTAGAAGTTCTAACCATTGCAACATCTTGAAAAAAGCAGGAACACCTCCATCCTTAGCAGATGAGAAACCACCCTCCAGCACTTGATTTTCCCTTATTTCTTTCTTCATATTGTTGGTTACTCTCTCTCTCTCTCTGTTGGTGATTTAATTAATCGTTTGTTTAACTTTAGTTTTTAGTTAAACATCTCAGCTGATAATTAACTTTTGAAACTACACCTGCACCGACTGTCCTACCTCCCTCCATCAGAGAAAATCTTTGTCCGAGCTATCTGGAGTCTTGCGAGGGGTGGGCTGGACGTGGACCTACTGCATATATTGCACAAAGTGGCATGATGTTTATATAGGCTGGCTAGTTCAGTCATTTAACTATCCACAGAAACCGAAGGGACCCAAAAAGAGTGTCCCCATAGGGTTGTAAACCATATCCATTTCTCCAAATTTGCATTAAAATTTAAAAATCTGATTAGACTAAGGCAGCCAAAATTTGACTTTTAACAGTATTTTAAAATTTTGAATATGAATCCATCATAAACTGAATCAATCGAATTGGTATCAAAAAACATTAATTTGTATGTACTACAGTATTAGCACCTTTCTACAATGGCACAACATGCAACATGGTTATACATTTCTGCATTGTCCATGTGGCAAATATGGAAAATCTGTCCTAGTAACATTTATTTGAAGCAACAACTTACCAATAATAATTCTTGTAAACAGCCCATATAACCTTATCAATATGAATTTAGACTATAAAAAAATATAAAATCATGAAAGCAATGCAGGCATGATTCTCATAACATGAACAAATGAAAATAGAATATTACTAATATTATTGTCTTAAAAAAATAAGTTATGTCATATTTAGAAGATCAGAAATACCTAAGCTTTATCTAGCCATTTCATGAGACTTCAGAAGTTTGTATAGTTCCAGAGGATGGAAGTTATGAGTCAAATTCTATCTGCTTCAAGTGGAACAGAAGATATCAGCTCAAAAACTGCGGTCACATAATCACCGGGCATCACCATCTTAACATTTTCAGGCAATTCCACCTTTCCAGTAACATCTGCAATTCTCATATAAAACTGAGGTCTATAATTTGAAAAGAAGGTTGTATGATGGCCACCATCATCCTCTGAAAGGACATAGGTCTCTGCCTCAAACCTCTTATATGTTTTCACAGTACCAGGCTTGGCAACCACCTACCATTAAACTAGTGGATTTTGTTACCAATCTTTCTTCACATTTTTCATTGTATACTGTATATTTAATTAGATCATCAAAGTAATCATTGTTCTAATTTTTTTATTTTTTGTTTTTTTTTTGTATGTTAAAGATGCAACAAGTGATCTTAAAGCATAGTTGAAGACAATGGATAATTCTTTTATATTTAGAATTTCTCTATTTTTTTTTGAAAGTCATGTAGACTTTAATATGTATTGAGGGAAATTTGACATTTGTAATACATTTTAAACAATGGACGTATTTTTTTGGTAAAACAATGGATGGACATGTATTGAATTATTACAATAATATAAGTATTTGCTACAAGTTATTATATAATTTTTATGTGGTGTATGAATAAAATAGGTGTTGCTTTAAGGTGGCGGTCCTAATTGTCATTATTTTACCATATGAACCTTTTAGCTATGGTTCAGCCCGTGGCTAAAGGTTCATATGGTTTGCGTTCACCCTTTAGCTACGGATAGATACCGTAGCTATAGATGGGCTATAGCCATGCGAACATAGGCTACGGTTGTCTATCCGTAGTTAAATTGTAGCTATAGGTCTATAGCTACGATTTTTTGACCTTTAGCCACGGTTTTGTTCGTAGCTAAAGGTCATATTTCTTGTAGTGATATATTATATGACAATATAATTTAGGGAAAAGTATGGACATGTCCAACTCTAAATTTTGAATTCCGACCCAATCATAGCAGAGTCAAGAAAGATACATAAATCCACTTTTTTGAAAAGTTAGGATAGATTCTCACACAATGTAGGAATTATTGTCTTGATTGATTTGGTGTTAGGCAACATTGCTTCCATGTCAGTCTCCCATTTCCCCTTGAAAATACAATGACTAAATGCCCTTATTATAAAGCAAGATTCATTCGAAGAAAATGTTTGAAAAAAAAATGCAATCTCATCCTAGTAAATGTTTACCAGGTTGGCACAAATGGCCCATCTTCCAAATGGCCATTAAGGAGATGGTGTATACACAATAACCAATATATACTATTACATCAATACCCTTAAGTTAATTGTGATGAAACAATATTACCCATTTGTGATAGTTTTTGCAAGTTTTCAAATTTGAAATTAACCCCTTAATCCCATCTTGGTAAAATTTTACTAAGTTGACACATATGGTCTATATTTGCTAGACGACTATTAAGGAGATGGTGCACATAATAACCAATGCTATTATGCCATTGCCTCTGAGTTGATTGCAATGAAACATATTATCGAAATGAGGATGGCCATGTTCTTTCCAATGAAGTTAGACTATTAGACAACACCCTAAACCCATCATGATAACATTTTACAAAGCTAGCAATTAAAGCATATAATGCCATTATAAAAGGATAACCAAAATAACATCGCCATACCTAGTATATCTTTCTTCCATTATCAAACAATATTACGTATTTATAATGGTTTTTGCATGTCTTTAGATTAAAAATTAATCTATTAATTCCATCTTACTAAATTTTTACCAAGTTGGTTGATATGACTCTTATTGCCAAATGGCCAAAGAACACACAATAATCAATATTGTTATGTCATTGTCCTTGAATTAATTGTCATGAAACATACTATCCAAATGATGATGCTAAGGGCATTTTAGTCTGTCTTTTAAAGGGGAAATGAGAGGTTGATATGGAAGCAATGTTGGCCTGACACCAAATCAATCAAGACAATAATTCCTATGTGGTGCGGAAATATATCCTAACTTTTCAAAAAGTGGATTTGTACGCCTTTCTCTAAATTGGGCATGTCCGTACTTTTCCTAATAATTTATTATCTAGGGGAAGGGGGGTAAAAATTTATGAAATTTTGTCCGTATCTATGACTTGTGCTTGTATTAGTATATCCATGGATTTTTCCCAAAAGAACAAGTAGATCCAAAAATCATAAAAATAATTATTTTAAATGATTTTCATGATAGGAAAGACAAATAGGCCTATGAATGGTCTACCAAATTTCTTGATCCATCAACAATTCATGTCAAAAAATATTTTGTTTTAATTTTTGGTAATTTGTAAAAATAATATAGATAGAATAATTATTTTAGCAATCAAAATTTATGAACTACATATGATATTATATGTACCTTAGAAATTCTAATAGATCTAATATAGTTTTTCAAACTAAGATTTTATATTATTGTAAACTATCAATCATTTAATTCACAATAAATAACAATATATTTATTATTTATGGGAATAAAAATATTACAAACAAAACTAGCTTAAGTTAAATTAGTAACTTTTAAGAAGCTATATAGACATTAACTAGCATATTAAGAATTTAAGGTTAAATTAACATTTTTGTATAATATAAAAAAAGGTAAAATCATAAAATATAGAATAAATTAGGAATCAAGTTATTATATTTACATAAGATTTGCTTCTTAAACGCTTGAATTTATGTCTTTGGAATTTAAGAATTTTTAATATTCCAATGTAAATTCATTTAAATCTTTCTAACGTCCACGGGATACCAATATTTTAAACCTTATAATAAAGACCTGATGCATCTTTCAAAATTGCCAATGAATCCAATAGAAACCACATCCATACATATCTCAATATTTTCACTATATCCTTGTGTATCCAAAACATGTTTCTTAAAATTGCTTATCTTCTAATCTTTACATTTTTTATACTTTAAATTTTGTATATGACGAGTTTTCAACTTCCAACTTTAGTTTTTATTCAATGTCCGCTTCCTTCCACAATAGAATTATAATCATACATACCAGCCTCACAAAAGCAAGAAAGGAAATTGGTTGGAGGGGAGGAGAACACAAATACGCATTCTCAGTTCGTTGATCCATGGGTTCGGAATCACTAAAAGCATTTGAGAATCAATCTATTAAGATTCCAATACCGAGTCTTTTGAACTTCAACATTCCTCTGACTGAATATGAATGAAGGAATATGAGAGAGAGAGAGAGAGAGAGAGATGCCATGGATATTGAGAAGTCCTATGTTCCAGAAAATAACATACTGTAAGCAAGCCTCTTGATACAATATAGAAGCTGTCAAACAACATTAAAACTAATGATTTTAAATGAGGTAAACGAGGAACCGGTATGCCATTCCATGTGACCAGACAGTAGACAAACTGTTACATCCTCCAGAATTAATTAAATAAAACAAAAAGGTATAATACATTATGTCTTTGACACGGTCATCTCTTCCAACTATTACACATGAAAATTGGACCTTTTTGGTCTACCCCTAACCCTTCCAGCCCTTCAACTTGCATGTGGAGACACATAAATGGAGGGAAACCAGAGAATCAACAAGCCATGAAGCTGGCAACACCTTTGAAACCCCATTCGCAGTTTTCAGTGATTTCCCATTGAAATTTGACATGCTGCAGTGAGGACAAATGTAATCTAATCCATCTCTTTTTGCATAGTCCTGTCATCGCAATGTGATTTAATCAGGTATAATACAACTTAAACCTTAACCAAAGGAGTTGAATCCCAATACAAAACATTTAGCTGTTGGTTGCTCTTTTTTTCTAATAAAAGTAAAGCTGGAAACTCCAGGCCTAAAACTAGATACACGCAGAAGCACAAAATACAAGCTCCGATGCTTCAGACATATCAAGGTCAATATAATAACAATATAACAGAATATCGACTTTCCCCTGCACAATACGATCCAAGTCACGATGAAAAAGACTACAACAATTTGACAACATCCAATAGTAATAAAATATCGATGAAAAGTAACTAAACTGATAGAAGATTAAGCCTTAATTACATCTTTAATTTTCAATTTATATTGGGGTTTCTTTTAAATGCAGACTTAGATAACTGCAATAATTCAACATGCAGTTTCTATACGGTAGGTGCACCATACCTTGAAGGCACCGAGGCCTTTACCTGATCGCCTGCTGCACTACTGGTGCAAGGTAGCACCCATTGTCAGAATGTATTTCAGACCCACACCCACCGGTCCCACACTGACACATGCTATGCTAAACATAATTACACTACAATCTAAGATCTTAATGAAGGTACCCAACTATTTTAGCCACCGGGATGTATTTTATGGCCTTTCCAAGCTATCCATCGATAATCTGTACTAAGGTTCTGTAGAGGATTCTCCACAGTCATCAAAGGCAGAACAAGTCATTGAAAAGGCTATTTTGGCTTGCTACTGCTGTTATCCTGGCAAATTGTTTGTCCAAGAGAGAGTACAAACCTGTGATATAACCAGTCTTTTTAGTCTGTTTCTGACTTCTCAACACCCTGTTGCAAGCAACCAAAAATAATGAGACTCCAAAAATCATATTAAAAGGACTAGTGAACACTCAAGAAGAGCAACATAAAATGATATAATTAAGCAAATTAGACCAGGATATTTTACTTATTTTTCTAGTAAAAAACGGTGAGATTTTACAATTTATCACATGCAACATTCCTACATTTTCATTGATATGGAAGCCATGTTGCTCTAGTGAACAACCAACCCCACTAGATTTGCTGCCCACTTAATCCACTATTTTTCCCAATCCAGACGAGTTTTCAAATAGAGTTAACATAGCAATAATTCGACCTTCTTCGTTCCTGAAAATATCACCTATGCTTGAAAGACCTGGGTTTCTTTCACTACTACCATCAAAGTTCAATTTGATGAAACCAAGTCTGGTGCAGTCCAAACAGGTCTAATATCACTAGACACAGGAGCTGACCGAGCCACTTCTTCCCAGTTTCTAATGATGTCTCCTACTGAATAGGCTTCAGAAAGCTTCAAAATCTTGACCCAGTGGGCCACCCTAACATATACAAGTTCTATGAGGGCTTCCTTGCTTTTTTCTTTTCCATGAAATAATCTTTGATTTCTTTCTTCCCAGACCGTCCAGCAAACAGCAGCTCTAGCACATCTCCACAAGATTTTACCTCTCTTCTTTAGACCCCTCACCGAAGTGGAACTGAACAAGATTTTCCACTGGTAACTGAAATAGAAGATCACAGAAAGTTGAACATCCATAGCAAGAAAAAACATATGCATTATAAGAATGCAAAACAGAATTCGACTTACTTTGTTATGCCCAAGTGGTGATCTGAGAACAAGTTGATCAAGGGTCAAACATTCACCTCCAACTTTAAGAATTCTAGTCCTAGTTGTCTCTGTAAACCTCAAGGCAGTCACCTTCAAAGCAGGTAATTCATAAACTTGTGTATTCAGTAAGAGCACCAACAACAACATCAACCTTAGCTTCCTGTAGAATCAGCAAGAACACCACTGTTCCACTTCAGCTCACAGATCCAGCAAAGAATAACAAGGAAACAAACAATAGAGTGAGAGGAAATGCCCAAAAATGTCTAGAAAGCAAGAAACAATGAAAAAAATCTAGATAGAGAAAATTAATTCGGAGTTAATGGTTGTCCACATGACAATCATTCAGAGCTGCCATGGAGACAGAACATCAAAATACTGAAAAAACTAAGGTATGGTACCTGTGGTTGCCAATCAACAAATATTACTCTCTCCATATCTGTTAATTTTTGCTTCAAGCAACCCTTCCTCAGATGTAAAATACACAATTGATGATCTGGATTTCATTGACTATGATCCAGATAAAATCCCCAGGCAAAAAGTCAAATCAATGATCCTCATCATCTTGCACACAATCCAATTTGGCAGTATGAGATATGAATGAATAATCAAGAAGACAAAACACCACTTCCATTTCTAACTTCAAAAGAAAATCAGGAATCAAATGATCCCTATTTACCCCTTGATTTGCTAGGTATCCACCATCCCATTTGCTGATCTTCTAACCTATTGTACCCTCAAAGTCTTGCTGTTAGTTAGCCAGTTAAACTTTTTTATTTCATCCCCATAGGCCCAAATTACCGAACCCGGCTTCTTTAACCATCCCACTACTAACTTGGAGTCTCCCTCAATAATCAACTTATCCATGTTTAATCTTTAGCTATCTGCATTCCTTGAATTACTGCAAGAAGTTCAGCCATGATGGAGTCCGCCACACCCACTGGACCTGAAAACAAAGCAACAAACCTTTATTTCTAAACACCATCCCCACTCCAGGAGTGGGACTCCATCAGACAACGATAAAAGTTGCTTGTTCACCTTGTTTATGAACAAATTTTTCAATATGATGGCATTGAACTTGTATGCTACAATATAACTCCCAAAAAAGTAAAAATCATATCAATGGACTAGAAAAGCTAAAACAAGAATGGAACATGGAAGTAAATATCAACCCATTGGGTGAGGAACTCTGTTTCTCTAAAAGATAAAAGACTGCATATCCCTTCAGAATCCCAGAGAATCCAAGAGTCCAAAGCACATGAAAGAAAACCAAAATAATAACCTCATTACCTCAATTTATTAATGCCATTAACACATAAAAAAACAGATCCCTGCTTTGAAGAGAACAAATGAACCACCAAGCTGTTTATAAGTAATTAGAAGCAGCAATTCATAGAAAATCACCAGAATATATGAACCCATTAAGCATACAATAATAAATAATAACACAACAAAAATGACATAGATCATATGGAATTTTGTAAAAAAACATAAAAGATCATAGCACCCACATTTTTAAAAGGATCCAAAGGCTATAAAACAAAAACCAGAAACAAAATTTCAATGGATCAATGCCTTTAACAGGTAAAATTAAAGTTCCTAATTGTACATATACTTGGTAATACAGAAGTTGGAGATGACTTCGTGTTTGAATGGGTTAGTTGCACAGGCGCATTACTTTGACACCTTTCCACACATTATTTTTCCAAGAGGAATATTTTATATCCAGATAATCCTCAACCATTGTAAAGCAAAGGACTGGGCCACCTGTCAAGGAACAAACTTAACCTTCCTACTCAATTAATAATAGCTGCTGTTTTAACAGAAAAAATATAACTACCATGAATTCAAAGCCATCAATCTCATCCTCCATTTCCGACTGATGAACTTGTATACTAAGGAGGGTTCTAATGCAATTCATAGAAAATGACAAAAATAACATACCGTGCTTTGACAATTTCCGTTGCTTGTGAACATTTCATTTCTGTAGCCCATCTTTATGCCTCCCTTGTAAGGTAGAATGGTTGTGGGTCATGACCAACTCAACTGGACATTAAGAACATTTGGAATGTGGTTCATCTAATCATCTTGCAGTTCCATTGGATGCCACTGTCTGTTGCAATTACAACTTCAGGGATTGATCTCAGGTTGCCACCAATAAAGATAGGGCTGCATCATCTTGTCTCTCCATCAGGTCAGATGCAGAAGACAGGAGGATCCTCACTCTGATATCCAAGTGCTGTAGGAGGTCAAGATTGAAAGAGAATTCTATTTCATTAAGCCCAATGAATACATGTGCTTGAACAATTGAATTGCTTCTAGAATGAATCCTTTCCTCCTCAGCTCCAACATTAGGGAATAATAAGTTGAACAATGGCTTGCATGCCCCTTATCAACCATTTCTTTGTAAAGCTGGAATGCCTTTTCTGGTTCTTTCAATTTGCAATACTTCTTAATGAGTATTTGAAAAGGTACATGGTCAATAACTAAACCAGATTTTTGTACCTTATTGAAAAGTTCTGCTGCTTCCTTCATGTTCCCCTCCATACAATGACCTCTTATCAGCTCAGTGTATGTAATAAAATCTGGCTGGCACCCTCTTCTCAGCATTTCATTGTGCAACTGCAATGCACAACGAACATGCCCAAAATTACAGAAAGCCCCAATTAACAAGTTATAAGTTATGGTATCAGGGAAAAGCCCATTTGAAAGCATTTCTTGCTTTAAGGATTGTGCATCAACAATATTTCCTCCTTTTATTTGTGCATGAATTAATGCATTATAAGTGAAGATATTCGGTGCAACACCAAATGCTATCATCTGATCTCTAACCAGGAGAGCATTGGTAAGATCTCCAGATCTCCCATACCCATCTATCAGTACATTCCAAATGATTGACTCTGGTTTTACAGAATCTTCCAGCATGTAGATGAGGAACTTATTAGCTTTGATGACATCTCCATGAATACAAAGGCCTTCAATAATCATTTTGTAAGAAAGATGATCTGGATGAACACCCATTCTTGACATCATGTTGTAGATATCATAAGCCTCATCAAAACTCCCTTCTTTACAAAGTGCACTGATTAGAGTGTTGTAGGTAAATACATCAGGAAGAAGGCCCCTCTTCAACATGTCACAGACATATCTATATGCAAGCTTCATATGCCAATTCAAACAGAGTCCATGAATGAGGGTGTTATAAGCAACAACATCCATTTGGATACCCTTTTGGGACGTATTATTCCAAAGCTCGAGAGCCTCAATCATATCTCCCTGCCTGCAATAACCATCAATAAGTATTGTTGAAGTCATCAAATTTGATGTCTCATCACTCTCACCTAATATTTCTCCAAGAAGTTTCTTAGCATTGTCCAAAAGACCCTTTTTGCACAATGCATTGACAAGAATGTTACAAGTAACTCTATTTGGGCTGATGCCATTGCTATACATCAATTTGAAAAGATCGAGAGATTTGTCTATGTTACCAACTCGGCAGTATCCACCAATCAAAGTATTGTAGGTAATGCAATTGGGAGGAGGACCAATTTCTAGCATCTCCTTAATTAGCCAATCAGCCTTCTCCAAGTTGCCCACTTTACATAGTACATTTACCAGGTAATTGTGTGTAAGCACATTGGGAATAATGCATTTATGTATCATTTTGTTCCGAAGCCAAAGTGCTGCTCCAAACTTGCCATTCATGCATAAAGCCCTGATTATGCCAGCATCTCCAGTGATATCATTGCCTTGATTACAGTCCCAAAGCCCAGATCCCGCCATCAAAATGCTTTCCCTGTTAAAATTTACAAAAGCAAATGAGAACTAATCAACTAAGTACAAAATCCAGGAATCTAGACCTTGTCCTCCAATTGCATCTAAAAAAAAAGCCCCCAAGAATTTTTTTTTTGGAAAAAGGTAATGTAATATTTATTGAATCAAAAGCAGCACATACAAGCTGAGATCAGTCCCGGAAAGGCAGACTGATCAACTCAGCAATTACATACTCCACCAAGAACTAGAATGAAAAGCAACAGACAAATTACAATTTCTAAACTCCTCAGAAACTGACCCGAATGAGAAGAAAATCCCATCAGACAACTAAACCTGTCTTAAAATCCCAAACAAAATGACATGAAAAGGTTCAGGTGGTCTGAAGTACTTCTATATTAATTTTTTTATAAATCTTCTATCTTAAAAAATTTTGAACCAGATTTTTTTATAATGAGACAACTTTTATAAAAGAAAAGATGATACAGTCTAGGTGATAAGGAATCACCCAAGATTGATAAGAAAAAAACTATGTATTCCATTGTCTCACCGGAAACAGCAAGCCTTACCCTGATCAATCCCTTAATCAAAAACAAAAGAACAGCCCAAGCTGACATCCTCACATTCAGCCCAAAAAGAAAGCCCTCAAACAACAGTAGTCTGCAGATTACCTTTTGAACAACCAATCCCTCAATCAAAATTTTAACCAGATTATCTCAGCCTTCATTATGCATCTTACCTTTATGAGTAGTCAGCTGTTTGGATCAAGAGTAGAGAAAAACTTCTTTCCAAGTTGCAGATATCAACCAGTGGATATAGTAGGATTCAAGAAGTTGTCTGATATAGGATTGTTTGCAGATCTAGAAAAAAGAAGTGGATATCCAATATTTAGTCCCCAAAAAAACTTCAAAAGACTGAGTCTACTAGCAATGGGTGTTATGGCCCCTAAATATTAAAGTGCTTTTGGCTTATTTGTCAAGCATGTAACAAAGGGATATCACTCATATTACCACCAGGAATGATCACTAGTACCAACTTTTTATCAGTATGCCTTACAGGATCAAATGGCCATATTATGGTATAAGCTATCAAATGTTAGATTAAAAAGGCTGACACAGGTGAGAACAAAGTTTCTCTTAAAATTTAATCTCACCAATTAGAACTTTTTTCTGCATGTAGCACAACTTAATTTTTCAACCCAACAACTTTAAAATTAAAGAGCGGGATCTGTGGGCAGGTGTTCTTATAACCAGAGTACCTAAGAGGCAGTTAAATTTCAGAAACCAATTGAAGGACAAGTGTATTAGAAATGCAATTAATTGTTAAAAGAAAATTTCAAAATAGGCAAAACTACAGTAGTATATAACTTCCAATTAACTGAACTGAATGATGACCTAATAATTTTCAGACGATCCAAAGTGTCCTTCAGTATTGTATCCAATGCACTGAAAACAGCCTTAGTATTCTCCTTATTATCATAGTCCTTTTCTGAACACCAATCCCGAGTTTTGATCTGGTGCACATTGTCAACAGACACCATCAAATCTTCATGTATGGTAGGTAATATCTTGACACACCTGGAAAAAGTCCATTAAGCAAATTAATAAAATTCGATTTTAAGAGTTTGTGAAAGTATGATATTTTAAAAGGAAATGACAATTAAGTTATTTCCAGATCCAGCTAAACTGAACCTTGATAAAGAACAGGTCTCCCTACCAAACTACTAAAAAATCTCCCCACTACTCTCAAGGTTACATAATTATTGTCATTTTCTTTTTCTTTCTTCATGCTATGGTTTCCTAGCTGCTATGCTAGACAGAAAGGAGAGAGAGAGAACCCACAATAACTCAACAAACACCTAGAATCAATCTAAGGTTTATAACTATTTACTATAAGCACAATATTCAGAAGATTAATTCTGACACCATTCACCATTTCTTTGATATATATGAATGCTATAGGGGTAGCCAATCCAACATTCCAAGTAAGAAAAAATAGAATTAAAAAAAAAGTGCAATTATCATATTTTGGCACAAAGAAAAACTCCTAAGACAACTTAATCAATGACTTTGAAATTTTAAACATAACTAAACTACAATTAAACAAAGCAGACTCTAATAGACAAGACACCATACATGATTTAAAAATGACAAAAGTACCCTTATTATCCAGAGAAAAATGCATAAAATAATTGAACACAACATCTGACCACTTGGCTCCTATATGAAGGATGCTTGCATTAAGTATTAACCTCAGCAAGAAGTTCAAAACCCTCAAGTTGGACATCAAAGGATGGATCAAGAAAAAACTACAGAGAACCTCAAGTTGGACATCAAAGGATGGAACAAGAAGAAACTACAGAGCAGTGAGATGCAAAAAGGCAATATTTTGCAAAATCAAAGAACTGGATCAAAAAAGAAAAGACATAGACTTTAACTGGGAAGAAAGAACGGAAAGAACTATTTCTAGAGATGAATAGCATAATATGACTCATAGGAGGAGATACCATGGAGACAAAAATCCAGATTCTTAGTATGTAGGGAAACAAAAACACAAAATTTTTCCATAGAATGACATGCACCCACAAGAAACAAACACCATCTCCAAAATCATAATAATTAGCACCCTCTATGATCAAGGATCATAATCCATTGGAAGGCAAGTCGAGTGCCATCCGTTGCAGTAGTTCCAGCTCAATAGCATATTAAATTGTAAAAATTTGGTAAAATCTCCCTTCGTTATTGCTACTGCTTATAGAAGGAAAGAAATTCCAAAACGTTTTATAAAAAGAGTTTTCTGGTAGAAAGACTCATAGCAAGAATTAAGAGGATCATTTTTTGGAATTCCAAGATCTTTATTATTCCGATTATTTTAATTATTGGGAACCTGTAATATTTTCAGCTCTAGATAATGAATAGGACGAAAATATCGTACATGGGTCTTATAATTAGCATAACTTTATTCTTGTAACTAGGATAATCTATTCCCCCTTTCTAATATATAAATACACTTGCATATTAAAAAATTCACCTATCAAAACAAAACCTAGACATGAATTTTATGGGCATAAAACCCAATAATGTGCACAAATTCTATAGGCTCCATTTGTTTCAGCGTAAAATGGATAGGAAACTTTTCATGTCAAAATATATGGGCTACATATTTTTCTCTTTTATGATGACAATTTAAAGGTGAATTTTGACAAAAGCTGTATAGTAGGTCTGAACTTAGAGGAGAGGGAGGTGGTTGAGTGTGCATGCATCCTAGGGTAAGGGTGAGCATTCGATTTAGTCAATTAAAAACCGAACCAAAACTGAAATTTTTGGTTAAAACCGAAGTCAAATTTCATTTTATTATATATTAATATATAAATACATAATATATTATATATAATAATAGAAAATTTGGTTAATTCAGTTAACCAAATTTCTAATTCTAAAAACCGGAACCAAAATTTTTGGTCTGGTTTTTTGGTTTTAACCGAATAGATAGTGCTCACCCCTATCCTAGGGTGTGAAGTTTCTAACTGGCCATTGAAGTATCTTCGATTGCCCCTTGGGGATAATCCACTAAGACAAAATTTCTGAGACCCAGTAGTAGAGAGATTTGAAAAGAGACTAGCTTCTTTGAAGAGAAATTATTTGTCTCTTGGGGGAAGAATCACTTTGATTAAGTCCACATTAGCTAATCTGCCGGTCTACTTTATGTCTATTTTTAAAGTGCCAGAAAGGATTTCTAGGAGAAGAGCTGTTAGGGATTCAGAACTGAATAGTACCTTATCTCTCCTAAACATTCTTGCAGGGGTTTTCTTAGATCCCACTAAATTAGGGTTTGGACTCTGTTAGCCTCTGGGGTCTTTTCTTGTGCTTCCTATTTCAAAGGCTTAACTCAATCATCTATTCTTTTAGGACAGCCTTTTACGGTTAAGGAAGTCTGGTGTAAACCTATTCCACATAGGGTTGGGAGCTTCTGTTGGGAAGCATTCTTGGAAAGGTTCAACACTTGTGATTTACTTCAGAGAAAGAGACCTAATTGTTATTTATCTCCTCATCGGTTTGTTCTCTACAAGGCTATGGGTGAGACTGGTTACCACTTATTGATTTCTTGCTCTTTTACTGCATTTGGAAGTGGTGTTTCTCTTTGTTAGGGTGCAGGTGGTGTCCCCTGTTGGATGTACAAAGTCTTTTTGCCCCTACTCTGCTTAGTTGGCCAAAGAAAAGTGGAAGAGTAATGTGGATATGTATAAGGGCCACTGTCTGTTGGACTATATGAGAAGAAAGGAACAGGAGAATTTTTTCAAATAGACAAAGAAGTCTACAAGATCTTTTGGAGATGATTCTTCTTAGAGTGGTGCATTGACTGAAGACTTTGAACCTGTCTAACAACTTTACAGCGGTGGATCTGGTGAGGAATTGAAATGAAATCACAAGATCAGCTCCAAATAAGGATACCCACTACCTACTTGGATTCCTCCTCCCGGTGGTTTCTTCAAATTTAACTTCGAATGAAGTAGCATTAGAAATCCAGATCCCTCAGGTATTGGGGGTGTTCTAAGAAGTGAGGAGGGCATGGTAATAGCTCTTTTTTCGGGGCTAATTGGAGTGGTGATGCTCTCCAGGCTAAGATTTCTGCTGTTGTAGAAGGAATTCGAAGGGCTAATGAGCTGAACATCACTAAACTGGTTATAGAGGGAGATTTAAACTGGTAGTGGGCTGGATAAAAGAAGATACTGCAAGCTTATGGAACTACAGCAATGAGAAGAAAAAATTCAAGTGGCTGACTAAGGATATTGAAGTGAAACTGAACTGGGTAAAAAGAAGTGCTAACTCCTTTGCTAACAGGTTAACCAAACAAGGGGTGACTAGAGATTCTATGTTTTGGGCTCACTTGTAATTTTGTTTTCCTTTTTTATCTGTTTGTCTAAGGGTGGAGGAGTTAAGAGAGTTTATCTCCCCTTTTTCTGTATTCAATTCTTTTTCTCTTAATGATAGTAATGAGTTATTGATAAAAAAAATGACAACTTTGTTTTCATTGTCATTTACATCAAAACAAATTAAAAGGGGTGGACAAGAAAGTTTTGGAAATAACACCTGAAATATTTCAATCTGAAAAAATAAAAAATGTGTCCATTTTATGGAGAAATGAACTGAACCCAACTCCTATATGGTCATTCAAATAAAAAACATACCATAAAAATAGGGAAAAGTAGAGCTGAAACCAGCAATCCCCCACAATCAAAAGCCTAAACCATTCTAACCTTTCAATTCAATCAAGCTGTCAGATTTTCAGATAAGAATGATCAAATTGGAAAAATACAAATTCACAATAAAACCCAACCTCTATGGTCATTCAATCAAAATCCATGCACCAAAAGGTGGAACCAGTAATCCCCCACTATTAAAAGGTCAAATCTCAATCTTTCAGTTCAAGAAAGTTGCATGTTTTACAAGCGACCAGCCACAAGCCCACATTAGAAATAGCTCTACCATTACACAACAGACAAAATAGCCAATGAAAGCTACGTTGATGGAAGAAGAAAAGTAACCTTTCGTTCAGAACAATGTTGGGTTTGTCGCAGAACATATTTCTGAAGATCTGACCGATGCCCTTGATAATATCTAGGGTCCTGATGTTGGTATTGAAGAGCCAAAGAATAATCTGGAGATCTCCATTTGCAGTTAAAGACTGAAACTTCAAAGATTGAAACGAAATTCAGAAGAACCATCAAGAAGAAAGTTTGAGAATTAAGGAAAAATAACTTAAAAGAAGATGAAGAAGGAATCTCTACTCACCCCCATTTTGATGATTTATCTATTCTTTGAGTTTATTTATATTCTAGCTACGATGGAGGATTGCTCAATCTTCTTCAATGACTCAGCAAATCCTCTCTCTCTCTCTCTCGCTCGCTCGCTCGTTCGCTCGTCTCCTGTGTTGGTGTTAAACCAGATGCAGTGGGCAGCAGGAGTATGGGCGCAAATCGGGCCGGGTTCCCGAGCTGTGGAACCCCTAAACCCTAACCTTAATACTTACTAGCTTCGGGGGAGTCCGGATCTGCTCTTTACAAAACACACCTCACAATGACCTCACAGATTGTTCTAACCGCACATCGAGAATATCTCTGATACTTGTATTAATTATTGATAGGGAGATGATCCCAATACGGGGAAATGTGCTCTGTGAGATCGGTGTAAAGTGTGCTCTGTGAGGAGCATATCCCAATTCGCCGGTTGGGCTCGGATTGTCAGTTGGTATTATTTCTTTTCTATCGTTTTGCTAAGATGCCGTTTGGGAAGAGTGCATATACAAATATGTTAGCTCTCTTTTTAAGGACAATTTAATTATTATCATTAAATAAAAAAGATATACTAATCATACTTCTAAAAATTTTGTCCAAATTGTTTGACATACTTTATGCATAAATATATTCACATATTAAAAAAATAAATATATACTCTTCCCAATTTAGTAATAAGAATAGCAACAATTCACTTCGATGGAAGAATGGGGTTTGAAGCCAAATGGGGAGGTGAACACAATTGCTGAAATCGCCATCGAAGGGATACTCAACGTTGATCATGATCATGGGTGCCCTTGGTGTAGAAGACATAGGCCTACAATCCCTCTTGTAATGGGATGCACGTGATGAGTGGATATGCCTCACATTAGACATGCCTAATAAAGGTAATTTAGTTAGTTATAAGGTTCAAAGTATGGGAAATACAAGGTGCATTGGAAAGGTAATTTTAAGAGACGTATTGAGATATGCTTTGGAAATGTATAAATACGGACGGAAAATCAAGATATGCATGGATACACTAGAAAATAAAAAAAAATCCTTAAAAATATGAACAATAATAAAAATGAGTTTTATGTGAGTATAACTAATTTATTTAAACATAAAAACCATTCTTTAATGATTTATATAAAGTATCGGGACCATTGAAAAATAATAGAAGAACTAAAATGTGTGTGTATGTATATACTAATATTTATTAGTTAATATTTATTATATATACATTTAGATAGTATTTATTATGTACACAAGTTAATATACCTTAATTTTTAATAAATAAATATAACTTGGATTCATGTTATTATTATATAAATATTAATAATCAAATTTATAGCATTTGTTGGGAAACATCCACCAAGGCAAGAAAGATTACTTTAAGTATAAAAAAACATATTGTTCTATAAGTAATTAAGGTTGGCATAATGGTTAATTAATTATTATTATAAGCAAATGACTTGGGCTCAAAACATGTTACCTTTGGTTTGTGATTTTTAACAAGTTATTTCAGTTAAATAACATTTAATGACATATTAAATGTTGTAATTAAAGGTAACTTAAATGAGCATTTATTTAAATTATATTAGCATTTAGTGACGTCTATCGGCGTGTTTCAGTTTTAAGACTTTATTAACTTTTCATTAATCATGTCATTGGCTCAATCCACTAATTCCCTCACCCCTCAATTATTCCATTAATTTGCTTAAAATTCATTGACTCTATTTTTTTTTTGAGAAAAGGAATAACAAACAAAACATAATTAGTTTAGGAATGATGATTAAAACAAAATGACCAAAATGGTAGCATTCTGCTCTATGGTTTTGGTTTATCTCTAAAGTGAGGGCAGCAAATGTAATTTAAAACACTATTACTTTTCACTTCATTGAATTCCCTCTCATTAAGGCTTAACTCTCTTTAGATTTTTTATTTGATTTTTTTTTTTGTTTTTCATCAAAATTCTCCACTAATTAATCTATATCGATTAATTTTAATAACAAAAACTTATGTATTCAAAACCAATATGAAAATTAAACTCCTCTTTTCGTTTGGGTGGCAAGTAGTTCAACCACCCACCTCCAATGGGTCAACTAATGGTCTCATAGTTAAATAATAAAAATTTAAAAAATAAATAGAATTATAAAAAAAATATAAAAATTTTAGGCACATCTCTAATTGATGGTCAATGCCCATAGGGGTGCAACTTGGGGAAAATGTTTTTTGCACCTAATTGATGGTCAATGGCCCATAGAAGTGCAACTTGGGTAAGATTAACTCAAGCCCAAATGACCCAGCTAACAATTTTAGACAACCTAATTGCATTTTCAATCTTCAAGTAGGGCCTAGCCCAATTGTTTGAGTTTTTCTATTTTTGGGTTGGATTGAAGCCTAGCCCTTAGGTAGCTCAAGCCAGGCTTGACTATATACATACATGCATATGTAAACAAGTATTTGCATACATGGATGCATACAAATACATTGGTGTCAAATTTTGTTGTGACTTTAATTGACAAACCCAAGTCTAAGCCCAACCCAAGTGCATCAAATCTCATTGTGGGTTGGGTCAAGGGTGGATGGGTCAAACCTGACTTTGGACTTGAGGCTTAGGCTGCATAAGGTTGAGCTTAAACTCAGCCCAACCTACCTGACTTGCACCATAACAGTCAAGTCGTTTGGGTAAATGGGTCAACTAATGATGTCATAATTAAATAATAAAATTAAAAATAGATAGAAATACAAAAAATTACAAAATACATAAAAATTATAGAAAAATTTGATGTATCTAAAATATTATAAATTTATCATAGTAAACAAAGGTAAGTGTGGTAAACAAGAAATATTTTTAGAATTAATTATGGAAATGAAATAGAAAATTTAAACTTGTCCAAAAATGTGATTGCTTTTCTTTCAAGTCAAATAGGTCAAACCTAATAAAAATAAAGATAGATAAATACAAAATTTTGTCAAAAACACAAAAAATAGAGAGAAATATAAAAATGTAGGAAAACACAAAATTTTGTCAAAAAAATTGTTCATGTCTCTAATATTATATATGTATAATATTAAACAAAAATAAATATGATAATTAAGAAGTATTTTTTATTAACAATGAAAATGAAATACAAAATTTAAATCCACAAACGTATCATGCTTTGATTACTTTTCTTTTTAATGGGTTTTCATATGGATACTGAAATTATTATTATTATTATTATCTAAAATTGTCATGTACAATACATGTGCATATTTACTGGTTGAAGGAAGAAAGCAAATTGCATTAATCAATGTATGTAACCTCTTTCCACCACCATTAAATCCCCCTTTTCCCCCTTCTAAATCCCTCTTAACTCTCTCTAATGAAGAAGGAATATGAATCAGATGGATCGTGTTAGGTTAAGGGATTATCGCAAGCCCAACCTTAGACATGGACCTTGTACCCAAACCCAAACCTATGTCTAGGCCTAAGTTTGTCAACCTGAACCCCACTTAAGCTTAAACCCAACAGAACTTGGGTGGGTTTGGGCAGATTATTTAGGTATCAAAGTCTTCTCACTCATGTTTGCAATTTTTTATTAAAACAAAAGAGAAAACAAATATGGACTCCAAACAACAAGGACAGCAACAACAAGAAAACATAAAACTCAAAGGTCCCCCATATGAACTAGAAACATGTTTAGAGTTTAAATATCCATCTGAATTTCTTCATCTGCTCATGAAAAGGGGATTCCCAAGACACTCCCCATTCTTACACAGCCCTCTCTTAGCAATCTTATTTGCTGTATGGTTGCAAGATCTTCTCATAAACACAAAATGGCAGCTTCTTCATAGCCAGATCCAAACTAGTGAGACAATAAGAAAAAAAAATATAGGGAAGCCGATCAGCTCCTTAAAATCTGATTCCAAAACAAAATGACAAATTCCAAGCCTTTGAGCCAACAACAATACTTGTTTCAACTTACAGCTTCAGCCTGAACTTCAGAGGGGAAATTCATCTTGATGTTCCAGCACAACCAACTACAAAAAATCCACTGCTGAATAGTAAAATAGGATACCATCATCATTCTAAAATTAAATAGCGCTATCTATGAGGAGGATCATTTTTTTTTCTTTTCCCTTAGCCTTTTTGTCTATTTTAATATATATTAATTATTTATCATCATTCATTTCACTTGTTATTAAGCACTATAGAACAACTATTGTTTTGAATAATGTTTTATGACTTATTTTTTTTAAATATTTTAGCGATACTTTGAGTTCAGTCCACCTTAGAATTCATAATGCGGTTGTACAGTTTGGGTCGGTGTTAGGGGGGGGGGGGGAGATTCCCAAGGGATGCTGTTTATAAAGGGAGTGGAAATACATTTAGCTTGTTGGTTTGAAAAAAGGAAAGGAAAGGTAGGAAAACCTGTTCTTTCCCTACCTTTTTCTTTCCAAACAAACACAGCCTTAGGGAATTAATAAATGAATTCTGAGGTGGAGTGGACTAAGGCCAATATTCTATAATCATTGAGCACTTTTTTATTAGTTAATCAATGGAGAGCTAACTCATTGATGTATTAGCTGGTTTGTTCTAGTATTCACATGAAATTGAATCTCACAACTAGCACTTTGGGGAAAATGGGGTAAAGGGGAAGTTATTAATGATGAATGGCACAAAATACAAAAAAAAATAACACTTATTTATTAGTTAATATGCATATAAAACCTCTTTATAGAGCCTATACTGGTTCATGAGTCGTAACACTATAATGATTATGAGGAATATCACATCCTCAAAAGTAATATTTTTCATTGTGGGTTAGTAAAGTTCCCTATAATGGACTGAGGTCAAAGATGAATAATAGAGATTAGACCTAATTAGGATAATTGTTTAGGAGTTCGAACAAATTGCCAGAGGTTTTTAACACTCTAGGCTTTGTTACTCACAAGTTGTTTCCACATCCCTATTCATAGAGCACCATCACCATGTATTGGGAACATCTCTCATGAATGACAATATAGATATTCCCCTTGCGCAGCTGTAATATCTCGTGGATAAAGATGTAAGAACAACTCATGGATAGCAGATTGAAACCCGGTTTTTGAGTAGGTTCATGAATCCTTTATATCTCTTCACTCTAGGGCTGTCAATGGGTTGGAACAGGGTGATTTCAATCCTGAACCGATTATTAATTAGGGCAAAATCACAGATCTAAAATGGTTCCAGTTAATACTTGGGTCTATCGAGGGAGACTCGATACCCTATAAACCCAATTATACTCCCAATTATACTGTATGATGGAGGATTTGGTGCAATGAACTTGTCTACAAGCCTTTTTTTTTTTTAGAAAAAAAAAATCTAACATCGTAAATGTACAAGGGATGAACTATTGACAACCTAATACATTTTTTTTTTAAATTATTTTCATTAATGGAAATGGCGAAAGAAGATATTAGAAGGATTAGGTTAGCAGACTTGAGTCAAAGTATAAAAAGGGTCACCACTCAGTGATTGTCCTGGTCATCAGGGGTCTTGAAAGGGGTTGACTGGACATGGACCTAACCATGCCAAATTCCTGCACCAATGTCAGTTTATTTGTTTTCATACTTCAGAACTGGGTTGTGGGATTTATAAACTTATATTAAATCCATCATTCATATAGGAAAAGAAAAGTAAATCTATGATATCTATCATTCATTTGTCAGGAAGTTGGCTTCTTCCTCTTGTATTTTCTTTGCTTGTTTGGGCTTCATGTCTTTAGGCTGTAACGCATATACACACTCTCTCTCTCATTCATATGAGAAACAATCAAATCAGTCGGTGTCTTTATTCTGGATGGCCGTATGGAAAGTCTTCAATACGGCCAATGACCCAATAGTTGAAGATAGACCTGTTTATCTTCAAATTTTGGTAAAAGTCAAGTTCGAGCCCAGCACATGAATAGGTCTAATTGAATTGAAAGCAAAAACTATACAAACATTGTGAGAACACAAACACCCAATTGCACATCGGGATTATCTTTTCATGAAATTAATATACATGTATTGGGAGATATTTCTGATGTGCAATTAGATGACATACTATCTCACTGATAAAAAAAAAAAAGATAAAACGATGACATGCTATCATAGTATTTGCAAAGATTTTGCTTTTAGGAGAATTGAACTCATTGCTGAGATGGCAATTCATCACCCCATAAAAATAGGTGTAGAATCAAACCCGCAAAACTACAAACTCTCAGTGGAATGGCCAAGGGACCTCCTGTGTGCCTGGCTCCGGACTGGACGATTGAACTAGTTGACCTGAGAATCGGTTAGACAATCACTTTCGTTTCACCCTAAAAAACCACTCCTAAGCCAAAAACCGTTGATTTATCGCTGACCTGGGTGATTGAACAATTGACCCATTGACCTAAACAACATTTTATGACTTTTTATTTTAATTATTATTGTTATTTTTAAATCAGAACTGACCATCCATTCGAACTATGGTCAAACCATTTGACAAGGGAACCGATCGATAGCCAAAACGATCCCGTATCCCATCTGATTTTTAAAACCTTAGGTCTAAATTAGGTACAATGAAAATAAGTGATTATTTTTTAAGTGGAAAACCTAGTTGTCTCAATAAGGATGCAAGGACTAATTCACTAATGGCTTCAGAACTTTTCTAACACCAGACTTAAATTTGCTGCCCCACTTGATACCAGTAAAAAAGGTGAAAACCATCTTATCACGTGGAGATGTTCTTTTGAATGGGCTCACTACATTCAGAGAGTCGTGCAACTTGTCCGGACTCCGGACTGAGTCGGAGTAGGGCTAGCCTAAGCGGCTAAGCCCAACTTTGATAGTCCAATATGTGGCAAACTCAAGGTAGTTAGCCCATGTCCAGCCCAAAATAAACCTTGTATATAGATAAAAAAATCTGCTACTACTGTGGTCACATGCGACCCCAATGAAAAAAAAAAAAGTTGATGTGGGGGTGGCTGCAGTATGTATACTAGTGAGCTGAATGGGAGTCTTCAAGTGGGACATAATTGATATAGGATCTCCTGCCAACACCCTACCAACAATATTCAATACCGTACATCTCACCATGAGATTAGGACCCTCAATATATGAGATGTGTGGTATCAGATCATGTTGGTAGGGTGCTGGAACTTATTTGATTGGTAGGTGACCCAGATTCCTATGAACTGTGGGGTTTAATGGTTCCCCTATCTGATGGATGGTCATCAGATCCCTCCAAGTGGCCAAAATAGGCTGATATGCATTGAACCTGTTAGAGATGGGTGGCATTGAAGAGATCTTTTAGGCTTCCAAAACAGTAATTAAAAAGTAGACGAGATATATGTGATGCACGGGCTGGTGTTAAAAAATGTTTATGTTACATTTTCTTTCCTTTCCCTATCTTTTCCTTTAAACTAAACATAGTCTAGTGTTGCGTTGTTTGGTTTGAAGGAAAAGGTAGGGAAAGGAAGGGAAAGACAGAGAAACCAATATGAGGTTCGTAAAGGTTTTCCTACCTTTTCCTTTCTTTTCTTACATTTTCCTTCAAACCAAACATAACCTTAATTCCTTAACTGAATTGGTTGTGGGTTAACTTAAATAGCCCCCATGTTTAATTTTTTTTTATTTTAAAAAAATTTAAAAAAAATCACAAAATTTTAAAAGGTTTGAAAAATAATTTGAGGAATTTGAGTGGACAATTGCATTTGACTAAGGGGTATGTAAGAGTATAAATATGCCTGGTTTCATGGACTTGCTAAGGCTCAGTTTGGAAGGAGTACAAATACAAATATGTATTGTGCAAATACATACAAAATACAAGGTTCTGCACTTTACATATTTGTATTTGTATTCCTTCCAAATGGAATCTAAGTATTCATTTGGATCTGATGTAAAACGTCATCAATGTAAAAGTACACTGATGACTTTTTATACTTTACACTGAATTGTATATATAGGTGACCTTTACATTTTGAAAATCGATGTAAAAAAGTATAAAGTTTTATATTGATAAAATCGGTGTAGTTTTACACCGATTATTGATGTAAAACTTTATGCTTGATGAGGTTTTACACCGATTCACGTAAAACTCCACTTCATCCAAACGTCAACAAATCTAAATCGGAGTAGAATTTTACGTTGATCATAATTACATGCTCCTTCAAAATACCTACAAAACCAAACCGATGTAAAATTTACATCAGTTATTGATTTACATCACTTCCAAATGCAGCCTCAAATATCTTGTGAATCTCAGTCCTATATATATAAAGCCACTAGATAGGCTTTCTGAGATTCGCGAGATGTGGCTGTGAATCTGAAATAGGCTCGTGCTTATGCCGGAAAAACCATGCGGATGCGGGTCAGTACCAAATCCCCTCATGTCTTTGTCCATAACCAGAAAGGGCAAATTGGCAGGGCAGGGGCAGGTTTTTGCATGCCCCGTCCCAGAACCAAACTCAAATACCTCATTCTGAACCCCACTAAAGCTAGAAATCCTGACCCCATCCCCAGTCATTTCTACTTGTAAATTTATTTATTTATTTATTTTTAAACTTATCTAAAACTAGATTATATTATGTAATGTAATATAGTATAATATAATTTATAATATTTGAATATAATATAATCGGGGTGGGTTCGGGGGTGGACAAATACCATCCATGCCCCCAAAATTTAAAGTTTTCCCAAAACCTGCCCCAAACCCCAAACAGTTGTCAAAAAACCTGCCCCAATCGGCGTGGACAGGTCAAATTGCCATCTCTAGAATTCCATTTGAGGTTGTGCATGAATTGCATGACCATCCTTCCCAATAAATAGGGTACATGAGTCCACTCTTGAGGACTTATTTGATACTTCTTCCTTGACATCCTTTCCACCGATTTAGATTGTATTTGATACCATTGCTGTTTTTACATGAAACTTTTGGGTTGATCAACATAAAGTGGCATACAATTGTTATTCGACACTATTTAATTATGGTTGAAATAGACATACCTTAAAAATGCATGTGTTAGAGGCTGTTTGCAGAAACATCGATGAAGTTGGTGTTTCTTACTCTTTGGGTGAAGTCTAATCATTCTAGCTTAAGTATCTCTCACATATGATGTGGCAATACGTTTCTCCCACCAATTTGTATTGATAAACCCAAAACGTTTTCAGTAGAAATAGCAATGATATCAAACTCGACCTTAGATCCTAAGGTTCTCCAAACTCTAATCTATTCATTCTCGCCCAACTTCCAGGAGTTCACAAACCACAGCCACACTACTGTCTTACAGGATGTCTTCTATTGTCTTATAAGCAACAGTCACAGGAGCCAGAAAGATTTCTGGCTTTTAAAGTAGAAGCTCAAAGCCATAAGTTGAAAAGAAGATTCAATTGAAGCCTTTATTCTGTCAAAATTTATTCTTTGAGAGGGGGAAGGTGGGACTGTACTGATGTAGCTTCCACAGGGCTGTGGCTTTCAAATAAAACACCACATGACGATACCAACCATAAATGATCTTTCATTCTTTCTTAAAGCCTAACCACGATTCAACCAAAAAGGGTATGGCAATTTGGCTTGAATTTAAATGGTCCGGGTTTGGGCTGTGCAAGGCCTCGACCCAAGCCCAACTCAAGCTAGGTCAGGCCTGACTATTTGGGCCCATGTCCAACTTGTGCTACACTTGGGATTTGGTTCGGCCTACCTTGCTTGCTTTTACACTCATAAAGTCAGAGTGAGGCTTGGGGCCAGCCGGCCAGGGGGGACACACCCTGATCCCTGCCAGAGGCTTGGGGCCTGGGGGTTTCGTCGCGGCTCCACGAAAGAAAAAAAAAAAAAAAATGAAAAGCAGGGAATCTCGTCTGTGGCTCTTTTCCCTCAGAGGTAGCTCTCCTTTTCCACTGTGAACTCTGCTAGATAAGGACGTGACCGCCCGTCAGCCCAACCTCGTGTTGGCAGCTTCTGCACATTCTCCTCTCTCTCTCTCTCTCGGGTCAATATACAATCATTAAACAAATATCTTATCAACAATTCACGGGAATAGCAGGATCAATGTTTTATTCAGTTTTCACCATAAATTTCTATAGTTTTTTACTGATCATGTTGCCTTTAATTCACTTTCATCATTGTTTGCCATCTTCTGTTGGTGGGTCGATTCATTTTGAAGGGTTGCATTTAACTAAAATTGTTTGCTCTCAAGTTTAACAGTTCAGGATATAGCTGTGCGACTGTTCCGTTTGAAAAAGGTACAAAGCTGTGCAGTTCTGTTTAACTGCACAGTATGTGCTCAAGGGATAAACTGTAAGTAGCTAAGCCGAAGCACAACAGAGAGAAGGAAAGGGATGGCTCAATCTCCAGCTCTTCTCTTTCTGCTTCTCTTCATTTTTGCAACTAAAACGATAGAGTCAACCCAAATATTCTTTCCAAGAGCCACCCATCAATCTCTGATCAAGCAAGCCAAGGATCCAAAACTGAGCATCCCATACAAGACCCAATTCTTCCCTCAGCTCTTAGACCACTTCACCTTTCAGCCCCAGAGCTCCAAAATATTTTACCAGAAGTACCTCATCAACGACCATTACTGGGAGCATGGAGCTCCCATCTTCGTCTACACAGGTAACGAAGGCAACATCGAATGGTTTGCGGAAAACACTGGTTTCATGCTCGACATTGCTCCCAAGTTCCGAGCTCTGCTCGTCTTCATTGAGGTACTGTTTTATATCACAGTATCTAAATGGGTTCTCCTTTTTAGCAGCACTCTGTTTGAAGTTTCAATGGATGCTAAGATTGTTTACTCTGCCTCCCATTTCAGCATCGATTTTATGGAGAATCTTTGCCATTTGGTAAGGACTCATACAAGTCAGCGAAGACATTGGGGTATCTGAACTCACAGCAAGCACTAGCAGATTTTGCAGTTCTCATTCAAAGTCTGAAGAAGAACTTATCTTCTGAAGCTTCCCCTGTTGTGGTGTTTGGTGGGTCTTATGGAGGAAGTAAGTTGAAAGAATCCCCAATAGTCAATACCTCTTTTGTAGCTTCCTTGCTTCTAACTTTTTGAGGAATCAATATGACAGGAATCAGAATTTAGAATGAATAATTCCATTTTGTAATTTTTGTTTTAGTTTTTCCATGTTGTGTGGTCTATAAAAAACGAGGCTTTCTCAATTCTCAGTCTTGTTATTGCAACATCAGTTCCTTTATGATTGCCATTAGTGATCGGCTGTTAATGCTCTACCAAGTTCCAAGTTCAGCTACAACGAATTTCTCAGTGGCCCACTATTGTTATTTTCTATTTAGATTGTGTTGCTTTTGTTTTGCTTTCTATGTAATTTTGACTTTCTCCCTCTCTCTCTCAGTGCTGGCTGCTTGGTTTAGACTGAAATACCCACATGTAGCCCTTGGAGCTTTGGCATCTTCAGCCCCCATTCTGCAGTTTGATGACATTACTCCATGGACAAGCTTCTACGATGCTGTAACTCAGGACTTCAAGGTCTGCCATCAATGGAGAGTGGTGTATACTTAGCAGAATTTCTTGTGCTGCTTTTTTTATTCTTATTTTAGCTTCTGCAAAGGTGCTTTTCCCGATTTACTTTTTCATTATTACTACTTTAACGGGTATGCTTTCTCATCCTTTTCCTTGTCTTTCCTTGCTTTTTCATTACACTATTAATGGGTATCTGAAGCAGGACGCAAGCCAGAATTGTTACGAGGTGATAAAGGGAAGTTGGGCTGAGCTGCAAGCAGTGTCTGAGCAGAAAGGACTGGCGGAGCTCAGCAGAAGTTTCAGGAGTTGCGAGTAAGACTTCGAGCTCATCAATCAATGAAGTAATAATAATAAAGTAATAAGCAACTCAAAATATACATCTGGGTACTGCACTCTGGAACTTGTAAGCCTTATAAAATTGTACTAGTAGGCAGCATGTGAGAGTTCAGTCCCATCTGTAAGTTGTAACCACTCCCTCTCCATGGTTGACTCTATGCCTCCATCAACTTAGAAGGTTGTTCCTCTCTCTCTCTCTCTCTCTCTCTCTCCTTCAAAGAGGATGTTGGGCATGAATAGAGGGTGGAGAGGGGGACATGTAGGGCAAATACTGTTTATAAATTAGTTCTTCTGACTAACTTAAACCAGAGAAATAGACTCTGGACAGCTAAAACCACTCAAGGGAAAACTCAGAATAGAGCAGATGTGTATTGGAAAGGGAGTCAAAACTTGGTACACGGGGAGGTAGTACAAATCTCCTGTAATCACTGTTACAGCCTTACAGGTATCTCCTTTCACCAATAACCACCAAACAGAAAACAACTCACTCACCTAATTCGTGTGACCACTGACTACGGAGTCTGACTACATTTTGGATAAACTACATAAACTGTTAATCATTTATATCAGGACCATTGATCTTTTTCTCTGCCCCAATTACACCCATACATCACCCATGTTCGACATCATTCTTTTCTTTATTTATTTTTTATTTTATTTTCTTAGTTTATCTTCACATGTTTTTGTCTTAATCTCGAACCGTCGTGGCTCCCTCTGTCACTCTGCAACTCTTTCTATCCACACTACTGTGGAAACACTTAATCCCATACCAAGACTAATCCGAACCATCTATCCCACGAATTTGTCTGAGCCTTTGGAAAGAATACAAAGAGTTAAATGCATACAAAATAATACAAAATACAATGTTTTTCATTCTACATATTTGTATTTGTATTCTTACAGCCTTACGAAACCGAGCCAATTTACATCTGTCTAGTTATGGAATCATCTGCTCTTTGGCCTAAATGCAAAATACATCATTTGACCCATTTACTCCCCTAACACATATATGGGTTGGGCCATATGGGTCATATACCCAGGGCTGTTGAAAATTTTTCATGCCCTACAAAATGGGCCATGGTTCACTAATTACCAATGTTTTAAAAATCAACCCAGAGGCCAAACCGTTTTTGCCTCTGGGTATATATATAAACATATTTTACCAATAAATAATATATATTTATATAATTATATTTTATATATAATGTATGTATTATTTTATATTTTTAATTTTTTATTTATAAAAAATATTAAAAATTATAATTTGAGGCCAAAAAGCTTTTTGGCAAAAATAGCTGGGCATGGCACCTATGATTTCTTGAGATGCATAGATTTAAAAAATAATTATCCAAATAAAAAAAAAAGAATCACCTCATTTGGACATCTAAATGCAAAGTTATAATCACTGAAAGTTTAGGCATATATTGAGTGTGCAACTTGTGACTTAGTAATCGGGTTAAATGGTCAACGTCTCAACTGCCCAAATTGAATGGCTTTTGACTAAGTCAACAGATTTTGATCAAATCCTAGGTTTTAGCCAAACTACGGATCAACGTTAAGTTGAAAGCAGAGCTAATTACCATGGTTGTAAGTTGTACATTGTAACTTTTCAGCATGGCCCATCAAATATCATGGTGATCTGCATCTACGTACCAACTCTAGAATAGGAACTAATCAGCAATTAATCAACTCATGGTTTTTAAAACCAAACTGGTCATAGGTTCGGTTATCGGTTCGAACGGTTCATTCAAATTGAGTGCTCAGCCCGTTTTGACAAAAAAAATCAAAAAAATCAAAAAAACAATCAAAACGGTTTGAACAATTAACCACCCAATTCAGTGGTTCGCTGATCAAAATCAACGGTTTTTGGAAGAAAATCCGGTTTTCTTGGGAAAATAGAACCGATTCCCAATTTTTCCAGTCCGACCATCCAATTCAGTCTGGTTTTAAAAACCATGAATCAACTTATGTGGCGTATATTTTGTTATAATATAATTAACTTTTCAGAATTAACGAAATATTGGGTTAATTAATACTTGATGTAATGATAAAATTGTGGGCTGACAAGTGAGAGAATATGGGTTTGAGTAGAGAGCCGTCACTGTTGATATTCAGTTGAGCTCCTCTCCAGATAACTTGAACCAACCTTCGGTAACTTTATGGCCTTTTAACATCCTAAGTTCCATACCATCTAATATATAACAACCTGTTTGTATAAATCCCTGAGTTGAGAGATCACTTCAACATTATTTCTTATATTTGTTTTAGGAACCTTCATTCAATGTATTCGGCACGGAACTGGTTATGGACAGCTTTTGTTTATACAGCCATGGTGAACTACCCAACAGAAGCCAATTTTATGATGCCATTGCCTGCTTACCCTGTAAGAGAGGTATGACTACTTCTTCATACATATTTACTTCAGAAATATATCCAAATTTGAAATTTATTATAGAACTGGAATTGCTTTCATCTGCTTACCTTTTATTTTTGTGGGGTGTTGAAGATGTGCAAGATCATTGATGGGTTCCCTCCCAGGGCTACCAAGCTTAGCAGGGTTGTTGCAGCGGCAAGCTTGTACTACAATTATTCTCGTACAGAAAAATGCTTCAAAATAGAAAATGCAACTGATGCTCATGGGCTCCATGGTTGGGATTGGCAAGTAAGAATCCTAATTATGTTTCTTTATACCGTTGCCCCCAGATGCAGCATCACAATTTAAGGGCCATTGTCTGGTGCAATGGTAAAGTAAAACTTGAGGTTGAGGTTTGAGTTTGAAAGTGGCCATTTTGTTTAATGACAAAAGAAGTCAATGGTTAGGCCTATATCAAGTTTATCTCCTGAGACCCCAGATTATCAGGACCATTTTGTAATGTGAATGTGGATGCAAGTAATGATTCATCATCATCATTATCATCATCATCATCAAGCGTTGTTTCAATCATAGAACCTTGTTTTGTCATTCTGTTCTGTTTAATGTCATATCCAGTATTAAATTATAGCTCTTAAATAATTTTTCACACTACAAGTCCTGGTTTTTGAACCATTGTTGGCCTTGATGGTCACACCGTTTGGCCTAAAAACCATCTAGGCAATCTGTTCTGTTTCACCCCTGAACCAGAAATTTGCCAACAACCATTGATTTGATCAGCGACCCGCTGATCTGGCTGGTTGAGCTGTTGACCTAGACAATGTTTTTGACAATTTTTTTTTTGTTTTTATTAATTTTTTATCTTTTATTTTTTAAAATTGCAATGGATCATTCATTCAGACCAGACACAGAAAGTAATGGCCAAAGCGGTTCTGGTTCTAAGCTGGGTTTTAAAACATCGCTACAAGTAGTGAATATGCCATTGGTTAAGGAACATGTATGAGATTGTATTTATTTTAAAAGAAATCAATTTCTGATCATTAGGCATGCACGGAGATGGTTATGCCTATGACTTGCTCTAAAGATAGCATGTTCCCTCCATCTACTTTTGACTACAAAGCGTTCAGTGAGCAATGCATGAGGAAGTATGGAGTTCTGCCTAGACCCCACTGGATTACAACAGAATTTGGAGGCAATGTATGCTATTTTCTTTTTTCTTTCTTGGTTCCGTTTTATGGAGTTCACAGTAGCTCAATCATGGGTTAAACCATTTTAGTTATTTATACTTCTTTTCAATGTCCATGCAGAGGATTGAGCAAGTTCTTAAGAGATTTGGAAGTAATATAATATTTTCTAATGGAATGCAAGATCCCTGGAGCAGAGGGAGGTGAGTGAGTATCTTAGGTTACCAAAAAAGTTATGCTCAAATACCCTGATTTTCCAATCAAAATAGCCATTTGATTCTATAAAAACTTCTGGCCTAACCCAATAATTTGCCCATTTTCAGATTTCAGGGAAAATCTTTTTCAGAAATGAAATGTGAAGCTCTTAGCCTTTTTGTTTTCTTCTTCCTTGAAAAGAATGGAACTGTCATGGAGTGCCCTCTAAGGTACAAAGGGGCAATACTCCTAGTGTCCTCTCTAAGAAGGGTATTAATTTTCAAAAGTGGCCAAATATCCTAATTAGTTCATAGTATATATCAGATAGTTCAAAAACCAATATGTATTATATAATATGCACCGATAATTGATCAAAAAAAAAAAAAAAGAAATGCATCAATACATATCAATACTTTGAGCCTTGTTTCTATCTAGTTAAGAGTGTTAATGGACTGGTTTTGGATTGGACCCCGTCCAGTCCAAAATCAATTTGGACAGATTAGACAGACCAACAAGACATTGGATTGGACCAATCCGATCCAAAATATTTATTAGATTGGATTGGACCTGGTCTGTCCGTAACAAATTTATATTGGATTGGGTTGGATCAAGCCAATATCTGGTCCATTGATATAAGATAAGAGTATATGTGTTAATGGACCGGGTTTGGGTTGAAACCAATCTAAATCAAAATGAATTTGAACAGATTAAATGGTCCAGACATTGAATTAGACCAGTCCAAATTGGTCCAAAATATTCATTGGATTGGATTGGACCTGGTCCATTTATAATGGACTCACATTGAATTGGATCGGATTGGATCAAATCCAGTCCAATTGACACCCCTATTAATCTAGTCTCTTATTATTGTTTGGATCCTTTATTTAGTCCATTCTTCCTAAACTTAATCCAACTTAAATTCGGGTTAGGCTGAAGACCTGTATGTATAGCTCCTTTGCTTCTCTTGTATGGTAATATTAACTTAATTGTTATTTATTTGAAAATGTTCAGTGTGTTGAAAAATATATCAGCCAGCATCATAGCACTGGCCACTGAGAAAGGTTAGTCATGGAGATTCAATGAACTTCCTTCTCTTATTTTTTATGTTCTTAGCTTATCAGTGATATATATATATAGAGGTTTTCTTTAAATGTCATCCTAGTGTAGCTGTGGATTTTTCTTTTTTCTTTTTTTTTTTTTTCTGCTGCAGGAGCTCACCATGTGGATTTCCGATCTGCTACAAAAGAAGATCCAGATTGGCTTGTAGAGCAAAGGAGACAAGAAGTGGAGATCATCCAAAGATGGATTAATGAATACCATTCAGATTTTAAATGAGGATGGATTATGTGAAGATCTAGTTAACTTGAGAGCAAATTATGACATTTATGACTCAGAGATTTCTGTTGGTTTCAACAAAATAATCTCTTTTAATTTCTCCCAAATGAAAGAAAAAAAAGGAAATGATCTTCCCTCTAACAAGAAAAGTTTATTCGGTTATTTAATTGTTTAGTGAATGACAGATTGCACTTTAGGTTATTTAATTGTTTAGTGAATCCTTCAAAGTCAGGTAGTGAAGACAGCCACTTCTCAGGGTTGAACACATCGATGCAAGCACAAACAAGAGACAGATAAAGAGCTATTACTTCATTATTGATGTAGCCTTCCAACCACAAGATAACATCTCTTCATATGCCAAGTTGATTCCAAATGGCTGAATTGGCCAACTCCAATAAACAGCCTGAACTATTCACAATGGCTGAATTGGCTGAATAGGATTTCAGACAGCCCATTCTATTTCTAGTGATTCAGATTGATTGATATAAAAATATAAAAAAGTTGAACAACCATGAAAACATTAGAATTACTTATTGTTCAAAGAGGGAGCACTTTCTTCTAGTTGACAGAGCAACAACATACTATGGAAGATGGGGAAGCTTGCAGACAGATACGGTTTTGTATCTTGAAATTCAATTATGTTAGGAGTGGTTCTAAAATTATGCATACTATGACTTGAAGAATCCATGGAAATCTAGATCATATACCTTGGTTTACTCTGAGTAGCAATGCACCTACCTCCGAACCATAATTAGTGAAAAGGGTAACTTTGAAACAATAACAAATAAGGAGAAAAAGGAAAAGGAAAAAACACCATCAAATAAGAAATTACCTATATTGCTTCATTTTTGGCCATTTTTACCATAACTGTCTTCATTCTTAGGGCCCATTTGATTCTTGGGAATAGGGGTCTCTGATTCCAACTGTTTGGTTAGGTAGAATCGGAATCCCATTCCCATTCTTGCTGGAATGGCTTCCCCATCATTCTTTGGGAATAAAATCCCATTCTAGCTTATTTCAATTCTGATTCCAATTCCAGTTTGAACCAAACAGACTAATGGAATAGACCATTCTGATTTTGATTTCAAGGGATTTCGATTCCAGTTCTGATTCTGATTACAACTGCAAATTAAATAGACCCTTGGTTTTGCATGCAAATAAGAGGTCAAATGAGTCACGATCTTAAGCAGGTCTATTCAATGGTAGAATGTGCTTGTGGCCTAGTCTTGGGGTAAAATAATGGTTTTCAAACCACTGTTGACCCGGATGGTCATACCGTTTGGTCCAGGAATCGTCTAGACAACTGGTTCCGTTTTTCCCCAAACTTGACCCCTGGCCAGAAGCCGTTGAATTGGTCAATGACCCAATGATCTGGGGTAGTTGAACTGTTGACCTGTTTTGACCTGGTCAATGGTTTCGGCCATTTTTTATTTTAATTATTATTATTTTTTTAAAATTTTAATTTTTTTGTCAGAATAGGCCGTCTATTCAAATCGGACAATCGAACCATTGACCCAAAACCTGATGGCCAAAATGATTTTGATTCTATGTCGTTTTTTAAAAACATTGGGTAAAAGTGATATAAATAATTTGTATAGAGAAACTATGATAGATGAAAAAGTAAGCTAAACTCGAATGCCATATTCCAATAGATTGTAACATTTTTTTTATGCTTACAGTAATAAATGCTTTACTAAAATGGAACCAAACAAATCAATCTTTTCAGAAAAAGAGAAACAGAAAATGAGATGGGGATCGAGAAAGGAGGGACATGTCCCGTTTGTTTTAGTATATAATATAGATACTTGGTTCAAATGCTACTAAAAATTAATGAAATGATTTCATTTTTATGTTGCATGTGGATTTAATATATTGGTAGAAGATAGGGGTGCGATTTGGGCCGGGTTAATTCAGGTTGAAGTCAACCCTAACTCAATTTGAGTTGTTGAATCCCTAATCTCAACCCTAACTGAATCTAAAGTTTTTGAGTTGGGTTGGGATTGGGTTTGCCCGACTCTTCTACTTTAGCCAAATGTACTTATTCACGAGTATAGGTAATTAATAGAAAATCAAGAGAAAGAGACCAAATACACAGCCTAAATAAACAAGCATGCTTGGCAATAGAATGAGTCACATGGTCACACATACAATGAATGAAAGAGATTGTCGACTGATTAAGGTCATGTTTGGGAGTGCTTATTTGAAAAATAGGTACTTAAAAACAAATGCTTATACTGCATAAGTACTTATTTGTTTTTGCTACCCAATTTTTTCAAATGAATATTTTAAAAAATAACTATTTATTTTATATTGGGCATTTGGTGGTCTTTTTCTTCAATAAGCACATATTCATTTAGAAAGACAAATTTAACCTTCATTTTAGGAGTGCCACATCACGAAGAATGTTCACCAACCTAGATGCGAGGCTTTTGGTTTGAGTTTGGAAAATCCCTAACCTTTTAGTATTCACACAAAAAGAACGAGTAACATAGTTGGATGAATGTAATGATTGTTTGGTTGAAGATGAGAAAACGAAAAAAAAAAAAAACTGAGTAGAGAAGAATGTCCACCAACCTGGATGCACAAGCTTCTGGTTCAATCATGGAGTAGTTTTGCCGTTGCAATGGAGTTTGTGGGAAGAAGAGTAGGGAAGAAAGCTTCACTGAATAGAGAAACTCTATGTTATTTGAGCAAAGGGCAGTATTGACATTTTAAAATATAATCAGGGAGTGTTTTGAAAGGAAAAATTCAAATAAGTGCTTATTGTATGTACACTTAAAAATAAGCTGGAATTTTGAAGTTTATTTCCCAAACACCAATAAGTGCTTTTTTGTGTGGTCTCAACCCAAATAAGCACTGCCAAACTTGGCCTAAAATGATGCAAAAGTTCTCTACAATGGAATTCACCAAGAAACCCCATGACTTGGGTCCAATAGAGATATGACAACCTTTTGTTAGGGGTGAGCAAGAAAAACTGAAAAATTAAAAAGCTGAACTGAACCGATGAGACCAAATCGGTCTGCTTGATTTCTGTTTGGTATTTTTAAAAAATCGAAAGTATTGGTTCGATTTTGATTAACCAATATAAAAAACCGGTAGTTAACTGAGCTGACCGATAATACATATATTTCTATATATTATATGCATACTTATGTATATTATATATTTTTCATTTATTTTATATTATCCATATATTATAAATTAATAAATATATATTATATATTATTTATTATTTAAAATATAATATTTTATATGTATTTCTAATTTTTTATTATATATTTATATATTCATTTATAATATATAGTATAAATATAAAAAAGCCAAAAAATCAACGAATCAAGCTGATGACTAACTGAACCAATCAACTAATTAATCGATCTGCTTTGATTTGGTTTTAGTTACTGATTTTTCTAGAAACCGGTAATACTGGTTCAGTTTCAAAAGTAAGTTCACGGTTCGAATAACCAAACCGTTATTCTAACCGTGAAAACCCCTACCTTTCTTGCATTTCCTTTGAGACTGAAAAAAGAGAAACCAAGATCATGAACAAATTGAATACCATCTTTAAATGCCAAGGCTTCAAGTGTCTTTACTCTTTAGGATGGACTTGATTCTCCATCCATGTTGATCTTAACCATAGGAAATTAAAAAAAAAACAAATACAACAACAAAATGAAGAAAAATAGAAAAATGGGCAAAATATAAAAAACAGAGAATCATTAAAAATACAACAAAGTAACAAAGGAAAATACAAAAAACACTAAAAATTACAAAAAAAAAATCTAAAAGTACAACAAGAGATAACATGCTTTAACATGCAATTTTTTGTTAAGGATCATGTATGGGCTGAATTCGATTTGAGCTTGGCTTAAGTGGGATTTCAAGAAATGTAGTTAGTAATAAATGTAAAAGATTTTTTTTTGATAGTAAAAGAAATTACTGGAATGGATAAAAGGAAAATTAAGCAAAAGATCGAATTGAAGAAACATGTCCCAACATCTTACATATTCAAATCAAACGGATAAAGAAAAAAAAAAATCTTAAACGAAAAAGAAAGATCTAGAAGATTATCCATCACCTAATCCATAAAAAGGTATATGATATCAATAGAAAGCCTCTTAATTTTCTGTTTCTAATCACCAAAAGTTCTTCAAAAAAAAGGGGAAAAAAAAAACAGTAGGCCTGAATGGTTATAAGGCAGCCTTATAAACCTTCATCTTGAACCTTGGCCCATTCCCCTAAATTTGATACCTTGAAAAACTTCATTTTCAACTTTCATATTGCATATTTACAGATTAAAATCTTGAATGAAAAGAACTACAACTTATTCCTCTTTCCAAAATTTTGACCTGCTCCCTTCTATGAGGGTCCCACTTACTCCCTATTTTTCTTCCCATTATACCCCATTTTTTTTTCCTTCAATTTTCCCATCCTCTTATCTATCAACCATGATTTCCCTAAACACCTTTATCATGGCTGTTGCAATCCCTCAACACCTTTATCAAATCAATAGTTACATTTTTTTTTTGTTTTTTCCTTGTTTTGCAGGGCTGCTCTAGGGCTGTTTATGGGTCGGGTTGGGTCGGTTTACTGTGATTTTTCCAATCGATCCAACCTGGTCGGGTTACCTGACATAGAAACTGAAATCGACCAAGTGTTAAGCAAAACCAACCTGGTCGGTTTGAGTCGAGTTGAGTCGGTTTCGGTCTAAGTTCATCCCTGTGATAAAATCTTGCTAATTTTAAAAATAGTCATAAATTGAACATTATTTCAGCTATCTCCTATGATAAAATTTAAATGAAAAGTTAATCACAAAAGTTGTTCATTAATCACTATTCACTAATCCAAAGTTTCTTGCAACCATTCAAAAACTAAGTGGACTAATGGGCTTTGAAACTTCATGTTTGAACTAAGTTGGTTTGGTTCGGGTCGATTTCGGTTTTCTTGTGTGAAAACCAAAACCGACCCAAATCATCGGTTTAGGAATTTACACAACCCGAAACCAACCCGTGCTAATGAAAACCCGGCCGACTCGGGTTGAGTCGATCCGGGTTGGTCGGTTTGGTCGGGTTGGGCCTTCTTATGAACAGTCCTAGGCTGCTCAATCTTTCTATTAGAGGTTAGAGAAGAACAATTGATATTTTATGCTCTTGGTTCTATGATGAAATTGAGTATTGTGTTTTGTATGCCACATATGTAGAAATGAAATTAATTTATTTTCCTTATGTTCCTTCTTAACTTGTTTCTAATGCTGTCTCTTAAAATGGTTTATATCTGTTAGGCAAATATTTCATCTTGCATGTTATTGAAACATAATTAAGCTATTGAATGCAGATTTTAATAAACCATAAGAAAAAACAAACAAATAAACTGCTTTCAGAGTTTGGGCTAAGTTTAGCATGTTCATTATGGGTTTTGTATTAAAATATAATTGTCATTATCTTATTCAAGTTTGGAAAGAAGTCCATATTCTTATTAGAATGAGAAGCGAAATAAAAAAACAAAAAAAGTTTCATTAGAAGAATTGATGTCTATGCTATCTTAGTTATTTAAGAACACTACTTGTGTCACTTTTGTTATTGGAGAATTTATATTTAATTGGGGAATTTAAAGGGCTAGGATATATTTGGAAATTGGAGATATTAATGTGTCATGTAGTTATGAATTCTCTCTCTCTTAGAGTTCAATTACATTTCATTGGTATGTTCACGTCTTTAGTCTGCATAACCTTTAATTAGTTTAATGTAGAGGTGCAACTTGGAGAGGTTTGGGTTGAGTATTTAGTAAGTTTTGAAAAGGGGTGTGAGCCATGTCACCTTCTTTAAATTGGGCATCTGACTTTCATCCCTAATTTATTGACTCAACTATGTGTTTACGCCCATGGAGTTGATGCTTAACAGAAAAAGGGGCTTTATTTCATTTTCTAACATAAACCATAAAAGGAAACATTTGCAGTTTGTTTCTTTTGATCTCTCTTATAGATTCAACCAAAATCTTATTCAATAGTGTTTGTAACTCTGGCCCATTTACTTTTGCCAATTATTTACTTGTCTAATCACGATACCTTTTACATATTTTGTACACATATTGTGGTAAAGATGACCCAGATGTTAATGAGGAGATGAACAAGTAGTTTGTCGACCTCTTGATAGAGGAGTTGTTGCAGAAGAATACTTACACGTAGAGGTGTAAACGGTATTCTAAAATTTGATTTCGAATTCAATATTTAATATATAATCAAATTGAATTTGGATAATTTAAATATTTAATTGGTCAAATTCGGATAATCTATTCTTACTGAATAGTTAATCAGATTCGAATTTGGATATAACCTGATTCGATTCGATAAATATCCGAATTCGATCGATTATTTAATTCTTATATATAATATATACAATATTTTATATAATTTATATATAATAATTAAGTTATATAAATAATTTATATATTTATATACTTTATATCAATAAAATATTTATTTTATTATTTATTAATTATTTGAAATAATTAATTAATCAAATTCGTATCGAATCAAATATTCGAATATTTAATCCGATTCAAATTCGGATATTAATTTTCAATATCCGTCGGATATTGAATCGAATTCGAATTCAGATATTGCCTGATCCGATTTGAATTCGATTCATTTACACCCGTACTTACACCACATGAATATTACATATGCAGAAGCAAGAATTTTGGGTTATCAGTACCAAAGGGAGGCTGAGAAATGCAATGTTTCAACATAAACCATGGGGAAAGGATTACTGGTGGGTGTCGAATCCAACCAAAGATAAATGTCCTGTTCAAATTAAATATTTGTATATAGTGATGAGCAAGGTCGTCTCCATAGGGATTGGGTGGATTTATTTCCAAGTAAATGACGTAGGGGGTTGTAAAGATAAGGAAAATAAGATGAAATAAAAGAAAATAATAGAAAGCAATGATCAAATCGATGGGAGATAGCTTTTGGTTGAAGGGACAAGTTCAGCTTTGACTCTTATCATTGATCATCGATGCAAGGATAAATTCATATGTTTATGAATAAATTTGTTATAGCCATTAACAAGCTCTAACAGCCAGCCTCTATTCGTATTATTCGGCAACCAAAACAATATCTTTGATTGCTTCTCTTATTAATAGACAGTCCTAAACAAGCTCTTAGGATTTAATCTATTAATAGCACTAAAAGGGGAGAGACCCAATTCTAGTCAGCGATATCACAAGCTCAGACCGTTTAAACCAGATCATATATCTTCCTAACATAAATCGAAAATTTTTCTATAATCAATTATGTTAGTTGCCACCATGATTAAACCTACCAATCATATACAAAATTGGAGGTTCAATCGGCCATAGATTATTCTTGTTGAATGAGCAAGGGCGCCTTCTTGCTTAATCAATAAAAATAATCTTCACAGGAAATCGTAGAAAACATATGAATACCCATAAACAATGAACTGAAATAAAAATCAATTAGATCTCACAATGTTTATAGAATCAAAGCTTTACTAACATTTCAACCAGAAAATAAAACCTTACACACACTTCATGATGAAATCGTAGCTTCCAAATGAGAGGGGGCGAACTTTACTTCTTCCTCCTTGGTTGCTGATTGCTCTCTTCGAAGGTTGAAGCTCTCTTGGAGGATTTAATGATGCCTTGGGTGCTAATCTGCCCCCCTTTATATAGCTTTAGGAGAAGGGGCTGTTTCCAACTCCTTTTTAGAGTTCTTTCTCAAAAATAGAAAGTCTTATTTTCTAATGGGATAATGATTAATTCAGATCTAATCTTATCTTTATCTCTAAACAAAAATCCTTAACTAAGATGAACTCTAACTCTTTCTTTCTTTTTCTTTTTAGAATTACAAGAATTTGAATATAATAAAACTCTTTGATGATTCAGCCGAATTTTTATTCTTGCATGTTAAATTCGTATTGGGCTTTCTCAACAATTTGGGCCGCTGCAAGGCTTCTCTTTGAACTGGGCTTCTGTTGTGAGTTTTCTTAGACATCGGGCCCGAGTTTGACATCGATGCAGTTCGAATCTATCAAAACTTAAAATATAAAAGTTGTAGAGTTTTTCTTTATCTTTCCAATACATCTTTAATCATATCAATCGGAGTTCGGATGAGAGAGTTATGCCCAAATTACCACACGGCACCGAAACTGTGAAAAATTACCCGATCAACTTTATTTTTCTCCTAGCGCCTCTTTTAATGCCCTAAATCAAAATACAAGAATAGTGGGTCCAATTAGGTACTAAAGAAGTATAAAAGACTGAATATTAAGGGGTAAAAATATGATAATTTTCATTCTCATCAATTACTCCATTAGACAAGTTCTTCAGTAATTGGAAGCATGGTTCTAAATATCGACATGGGCTGGCGTATTGGCCTGTGTTGGTGCTTTTTTTTTATGTTTTACTTATTTTTTTTGAAATCGGTTCAGAGGGGCCGATTTAAGGCCCAGCTACCCTTTGAACTAGTGGCTGACTCGATGCAACTCCTATTGGGGCCTATTGGGCCACCAGCACAATACGTATCGACTAATACAGGCTGATACATGTCGATACTTTGAACCTTGATTGGAAGCTTTCATGTATTCTGATTAGGGGCAGTTGGACCCTATTTTCTTGTAGATATCTTAAGCTCAACTCATCTCTACCATGCCCTTTTCCAATTATATGGGGTGAGCCATGTCAATTCTATTCCCTCATTTCACTCTGTTCAGTGCCATATTTCTTAAATGTTCCGTCTGGTCGGCCCACTAGCTCTTACCTTTCTGCTTGCAACAGAGAACTTCTCATCTTAATGAACTATGGGCTAGTTTGGTTTGTGGAAATAGGGGTCTGAAATTAGAATCCAACCATTTGGTTGGGTGGAAACAGAATTTCATTCCCATTCTTAGTGGAATGGCATTCTTCATTTGAGGGCTCTCCCCCTCCATTGGGAATGAAATCCTATTCTAGCTAATTTCAATTCTAATTTTGATTCTCGTCTAAACCAAAGTAGTTAATTCCAATTTCAATTATGAAAGATTTTGATTCCGATACTGATTTCAACCGCAAACTAAACAGATCCTATAATATCCAAAATTTTTCATATGGAATGTTCATATGGAGTACTAATCAGTGACCCATTGGGCCTTCGAAAATCTAGGCTGCACATAGTTTTGTTGGCACCTAAAGAAAATTCTCCAATTAAAGATAACTAAGTCTGGATAAAAGAGGGTTTTGTCAGGTTGGCAGTTACACACTTAGACACAATAACCTCGTCCAATATAAATACAAGTTCAAGATCATTCCATGGCTAAAACCTTAATGCAAATTTAAAATCATTCTGTGGCTCCTGTGATTTGAAAAACAAAATCATACGCATCGGCAAACACCCAAAGTTTAAATATGAGTTGACAAGAAAACCATCAATTTAACTTAATACTAATGAAGATTAAGAGAATATGAACTGAAAATACAAGAGCAAAATTCATTTGAAACTCTCAGATATGGTTCAAAACATCGAGTCTGATACGCCAATACGCCAATTGGGGCATGTATGACTGTATTGAGGCTTGCTTCTTTTTTGTTGGGTGAATCAGGTCAGACTTCGAAACACCCATTGTAGAGACGTATCAAGAGGCTATTAATATAATGTGTCAATTGATACGGCCTAATGCATATGGAAATTTTGATCCTTGCTCTTAGATATTGATTTAAAACAATAAAACTGAAATAGTACTAACCTATCTTTACCATTTTACTATTTCTCAAATATGCGGTTGGTTGCATGTGGTTGTGCCTTGAACAGACAATTTCTTACCCTACAAACCTGGATGCCATAACACCTAATCTTGATGTTAGAACTTTTTAACAACTCCAACTTAATATGTAAAAACATCACCAGACAAGGATTGGGATAGGACGTTAGGTTTGTTCTGAATATGAAGTAAAGCTAATAAATGTCATACTTCCATTTATGATGCTTCACTAGGGCAGGACCATCATCTGATGTAGAGGTCTTGGTCACAAATCAACCCAATAAATAATCATATAGCCATCTCATCTTATGCCTCTACATCTTTTTTATTTCTCTCTATAAAATTGCATCAGATGATTGATTCACTCAATAAGGTCAATTTCTGAATAGGAGACTTCTTGTACAGGAAAGGAAAAATGGTGTTACACCTACAGTTCCCTTGCAATTGTTCTGCTTGTAGCATCTTACCTCTTACAAAATTCAACTACGACTTGGAACTAATTTTTCATCAGTATTCTCAGTTTTGTAAAAGAAGTGCCTATTTCCCACTTTCGCTCCTCCAAGTATTACTGAGGAGCCTTGGGGTGATTACAGGTCTCAAGTTGATTCAATGGTGAAACAGCATGAGAAAACCGGAATCACATAATGGAAAATGATGGCAAAAACCTGCTGAAGTTCCCAGATATGGCTAGAGGTGTCCACTGTTCAATTAACTGAACCATGTGCAGTTTTTGTAAATCGAATTGGTATCACCAGTTTTTTCATTTCCCCAAATTGAAACCCAACTGTTTTTACTGGTTAACCGGTTTGTCGGTTTCGGTTTTTTAATTTTTTATATTTATAATATATATTATATAAATATATGTATAAGATTATAATAAATATAATATATATAATGAATATATATTTATATATAATATATAAAAAATATGTGACATATATTAAAAATATATATAAAATATACATATAAATATATATATACCGATCGATTTGGTTAACCACCATTTTTTTGTAGATTAATTGAAAACCAAACCGATTATTCAATTTTCAAAAATACCAAACCAAAACGGAGCCAATCGGTTTGGTTAATCGCATTTTCTAATTCGATTTTTTCGATTTTTCAAATTTTCATGAACACCCCCTACATATAGCTACTACTAGTACGGACAACGATGCTCTTCGAGATTACTACTTCCTGGACCATCAGTTCATTGAATTCCCATATGAAAGATTGGATCCTACGGTACGGCTGTCACTCATAGCCACACAGACATCATTTAGTGACATCGACTATCCCTCTGTTGGAGCATCAGCACTAGTTGGCTCTTATCAGTCAAGAGATTTTGCTCATCCTCGTGAAGGGAAGGCTATAGAAGATTTGTTATCTGAAGAAATTCGACTACAGAGAGAGTTCAGACTTGTTGGAGAATGGTGACATGCAGCAGCTGCTGAGGATACTTAAAAACAGGTATTGGGGTTGGGGTGTAAACTGCTTTGGTTCATTTACATGAGGCTTGCTATTCCTCCAACGCTCCATGTTAGCCTTGATAAAGCCTTGGGCAACATGGACAAACTGCTCTGAGGGGTTCTTGGGCCGTTGGGCTCTGAAATCTCCCCTGAATTTTCTAGTTGTTTCTGAAATCTTACTTTGAAGTTTGATAATTGTAATCATCTCCTTTGAACTTTTTAACATAGTTGTAATTGTAAGTAGAGTTCTTTTGTTAGAATCTTATAAAAAAGGAATGAAAATATCCAAAATACCCATACAATTATTTTTGACCAAAATGTTTATTTTTCCAAATTTTCTCTTCATATGAATCATTAACCCAAACCCTTCCAATCTCTTCTGAAAATGATTTATTTTTCAAATTTGCCATTCATATCAATCGCTCAAATGTAAAGGTGCAACTTTAAATTCTTTATTTTTTATTGTTTATAATGTTTGTTTTTTTTTTTTTTTTTTTTTTTTTTTTTTTTTTTTTTCTGTTGAAACCAATCTCAATAGTAATTGTATGGGTATTTTGGACATTTTTGTCTCTTTTAAAGATTTTAATAAAGGGGGTCTACTTGCAACTGTGTTAGAAAGTTCAGGAAAAGTTACAACAATGGTTAGAAACTTCAAGAGAGGTTTCAAAAATTTACCTTTTTTTTCTTGATGATAAACCTCTTGTATTAGTTAATAGGAGTGTCAACAGACTTCAAAAACTGGATACCCAATTTTACATTCAATCTGATTATTCTATATTTTTGAATATTAAACTTGCATATGATAATAATTGGATTTGATAATGGGATGTAAGATTTAAGCCTTCAAAATCCAACTCATACATATGATACAATTAAATAAAGTATATGAACATTTGTTTTTTTTTTTTAATTTTTTCGACCACTCGAATTTAATTCAAATCCCACAGGATTTTAGATCGGATTTGGATATAACGTTTTGATAACTGGATTTGGATTAACGTTTTGAGAATTTGAGCCCATTCAATAGTTCATCATCCATTGTTTACTCAGGGTGAGCTGTTATTCGGGGATAACAGAATGAGAACTGTGAGAAGGTACAATATTTATTCAGTAGAGAAAAATAGTCACTTCCAAATAATTTGTTTCCGGTCAAGATTCAAAATATCATCACGTATTGATTTGTATCGGCTGATATATATTGTATTGGAGTCTTATTGATATATCGTTACAGCAAGTGTTTTGGGTCAACGAATGATTCAGGGGATAGACCAACCTTAGACCAGTCCTTCTGAATCAAATAAAAGAAAAAAATAAAACAGTACCGATACAGGCCGATATGCCCTACCAGCGTATCACCCTGTATGAAGCTTACCTCCAGCCAAATACTATTAGTTTTTTATTCGAAGAACCAAGAGTGGAGATAGTAGTCGACACTTATCATTATCAGAGAGAGAGGTAGAGGGTTTTGGGTGGGGACAATAGTGCTGTAATCACCTGAGAGAGGAAAGAGAAGGAAGGTGGGGAGACAAGAGGATTCCAATTCTCTTCACATAAGTACTTCCAAAATTTTCTGTTCTATCTCTTAGTTTTCTAACCAATTTGTTACTTGGAAAATGCTTTTGTTGCTGGCATTGCCGGTGAATTCTTGACCCATTAAAGACCCAAAGCTTAATTGGTCGAGTTGTCTTATATTATTGGGCCAGTACGTAGCTCTTCTCACTGACCTGGAGAGAGAGAGAGAATACGGAGCCATTAGACAGTCTGGATAGTGGATACCATCTCTGCATATGGAGACATTAAACTGCATTAATAATATCAACTTTTCTCGGTGGAGTTGCTGGTCAGATTGTTTAGTGAAGTGATTATTTATTTATTTTTTACACAGAGAAAGCAACTACTTTAAATGGGGTGTAGCCCTGTCCCAATAATTTGCAAAACCTACATAACTGTCTGTTTATGTTTCCTTCTTTATTTGGTAGGAAATTAAAACATTGTTTATGGTTCCCGCTCTACACACAGAGTGTTGCTTAAATCTTCTTTTAATCATTTATATATTGAAGCTTAGATCACCCATCAAACTTCCATCTTGTTGTTTTTGGGCCCACATATTCTTCTTACTACCCCATCTGGTTGAAGGACAAACTCCACCAGATTAAGATCAAATTCAGTATATTGAATGTCAATTATAATTAGTTAATAAAAGATATCAAAATATTATTTATTATTAATATAATCTATATCTATACTATATAAAGTGTGGATGTAAAGTGAAAGTTTTTTTTTTGGACTAAAATTATACTCTACTTATTTATTTGAAAAACGAGTATAAAAGTCATTTTATTACAACTTTAATGTTAGCTTGAATGACTAATAAAGTGCCCATATTTGTTTATTTAGTATATCTCTAATTGTAAGGGATGAAAATATAATTTCAATTATTAATTTTCACCTCATTTAATCCACTCTCATTATAGTCTTATACTTAAGGTATTAACTCCAATTTTCTCTTATTAAATCCTATATTTAAGTTATTTTTCACTAATAAATGCTACTAATTAGATCTATATGCCAATATTTTTAACAATATAAAGACATATATTTTAAAACTGATTCAAAACAAAACCATTCTTTATCTAAATGGTAACTAAGCAATTCAGCCATCTGAATCAAATTGATCAACCTTTGAGGTCATAGTTGGGTAATGAAAATTTTAAAATAGAAATAAAGATAAAAAATTACAAAAATGTAGAAAAAACTAGACACATTTATGATATTTTTGTTAATCAAATTAAAAAATAAGTGTAATAAACAAGAATTATTTTTATTGATAATGAAAATGAAATACATAATTTAGAACTAACCAAAAATGAAATTATTTTACCGTTTGAACCAAAGATAAAAATTCTGTTAGCGTATCATCATATCGACCCCTCCCTGATAAGTGAAATATTAAGTATTTTAATATTTTAATATAACCACGGGTAGGCCTTCATAAGACCACCACCCTCTGTAAAATTTTGAAAAAAGTTAAAAATAGGATGGGAAGAGTGTTGATCAAAACCCTATATGTCTGCATATCTGGATATATCGATATTTAAACTTCTTTTTTTGGGTGTTAAAAATGGAATTCAGTCTTGTGTTTAAATCTTAGTTAAATGATTATTTCTTTATTTTGTTAAGGTCAGGAGTGTTAGATCAAGCTCTTGCATGGTAATAGATGTTGCTAAGGTAGGGAGTGCCAACCATTTCTAGTTTTCTGTTCTGCAAGCTAAACACAAGATCTATTACTCCTGTTCCATAAAAATTCTTCTCAGACGTGTGAAAGGTTTCCCATTAGCCCAATAGTTTATCAAATTTGTACGAGACAAAGAAAGAACATGATTCTGATTCTTCGTATGAAAAGAGTTGGCATAAAAAGACAAGGGAAGAACAGAAAAGAAAGAAAGAGAATTCCATATTTGGGAATTATTATTCCTGATTATTTGACAAAGAAATACTACAATTGCGATGATGATTTATCCTAGAACGTTTCAAATTGCGTTTTGAGTTTCTTTCTCTAAAATGAATCTTTGACAACTTAGAATTATTCTAGCCTGCTTTATGCTTAGTTACAGCACATGATTCAACGATTCAACAAGTGGCCTCATGGGAAATAGACACATTGGGTTGGATTCAAGGTGGGGGCTTAGATGTTAAACAGATTGAAGTCTGTGAATAAAAACCACAACAACCTGCTACCATCCTCACACAAGAACACTTACAAAGAAAAACAAAGTAGGAAAAAAAGTATATAATTAAGAAAGACAGTGACCTATGTTATTGATTTAGTTAGTTTTGTGAAAATAGAACAGTCTACTCAAAAGAAAAAATGGGGTAAATTGAAACCACAATATTATAAGAATCAATTAAAGGTTTTATTTTTCTCCCTTTTGACCACTAGAGTGGAATAGCCCGGCCCCAAAAATCCTTAGGCTGTGTTTGGTTGCAATGCAAATAAATTTGCACTGATGCAAAACTATGACAGTGCAAGTGATTTGAGTGTATATTCTGATTCATTTTTGTTTCAAATTTTAGTTTATTTTGTTTGATTGCAGTACAAATGAAGTAAATTAAGACATAAAGCAGAATAAAGTAAAACCTAAAATAAAATTAAATAAGAATTTGCATTTTTTTTCATTTACACTTCCATGTGTTTGTATTAATGCAAATAAAATTGCACTTTAACCAAACACAGCCTTAGGTTCAATTTGGAACGAGTACAAGTACAAATGTGTACAGTACAAATATACATACAAAATAATACAAAATACAAGATTTTGCACTCTACATATTTGTATTTGTACTCTTTCCAAACTGAACCTTAAATTCAATACTGGTTTCCATCACAAGCCATCTTCCAAGCATCTTCTATATTGTAGGTTAAGATGGCATTCCTAGTAACCTATAGAAAAAAAAAAAAAAAACATTATTCAATGTTGGTCCCAGGTAGGGTCTTGGGAGGAGTAAACAAAGGATGAAGCATTATTCTATAAAGAAAGTTCTTTCGTGGTATATCTGTCTATTTATTAATTTATTTATTTGGGATGTTTTAAAACCTCCCAATTATAATATAAAAAATAATGCTTGAATTATAAAATTTTGCAAGTTGGAACATATATAATTTATTCTTGTTGTTTTTATCAAGAAAAATGTTCAACTACCATGCCCAAGTTATTTTAATAGGGCTGTCAATGGTTTGGATCAACCAACAGACCAGAAATGATCAACCCTATTATCTATCTAGGACCTAATTCTAGGGTTATATTTTAGTCCTGATTATAATAAGACCGGAAACGATCAACCCTATTAATACTTTAATAGGACCAGAACAGACCCGACTCAAGGAAATTAAACCCAATGCCAAATTTGCATAGACACTAACAAGTAGAGTTTAGGAGTGTTTATTTGAAAAATAAGTGTCTATTCTAATAAGTGATTATAAGCCGTTTGATGAAAAAAATACTTATTTCAAACAGGGGGTAATATAAGTATTTTCAAAATGACCTGTTGGGTAAGACAGGCCAGAAATCCAATAAGCACTAAAAATAAGCTCAAATATTTGGGCATCTTTCTTTTAAATAAATGTATTCCATAAATACTTATTCAAATAAACATCTATTTTCAAACACTCTCAAATTCGGCCTGAGTCCCTGACTTGAGTTGGTCTGACCTGATATGGGTTAGAGGGTCGATCTGGTCTATTACAAAGTTGGTCCAGTCTATAATATAGCTTACAAATTAACGAGTAATTAGTACTAATTACAGTACTGAGAGCACACGAAATGAGGCCAAAACACTAAGAAATGAATTTTAAGTTATTAATAAATGGTAGTGATCCAAAGTTAGTCAAATCATGAACTTAATCATCACAGCAAAACTAGACACCTGGTTTCGAGCCAGAAGTCACTTCTTTTTGTGTTACTTGTAATGACCTCCTGTCTTATCTTTAAAGATTCGATGGAGTTCAGTAAACTTCTATTTGTTTTTCTTCATTAAAAATCTTTTAACTCTGTTTGTTAGGCACAAGTTTCCAGTTTGAACACTTTTTATATCTTTTCTTTTGTTTTCCTGTGAAGAAAAAGGAACAAACCGCAGGTCCACAAGCACATTTTGATTCCCTGATTCATTCTTCTTGGAAACATATATTTGTATGATATGTTCATACATGCAGCCATGAGCATGCATGCATGCATCATGCATACCCAGGTATATGTACATCACATGCTGCATGGAGGCATGATACAGCATATGTGCATGCAGTCCATCCATGCAAACTAAATGTGCAAAGCATGCAGGTCTTGATATTCTGTGATTACAAGAAAGCTTTTAACTAGAAGACATGAAGAAGAATACATTCCTGTAGAGTTGTTTAACACACACACTATAGCATATAGGAGCTAAGCATTGTCAGAGAAAGATTTGATTTATATGAATTATGTTGGGGAAAAGCTGAAAAGGGTGGATGGGAGAGGGGAGGAAGAAAAGGAAGAATAAGAAAGATTAAAGAAATGGAAAAAGTGTGTTTGAAGTCTCTGGGAAAGGGCCTATTGCTGGGAAAGAGGAGACAGTAAGACAAGAGTTGGGCTTTAGTTGCACGCATGCTCTCCTACAAACCAACAATACCCAACCCCACCTCTCAACCTCTCTCCCTTCACTAAACCAATGTCCAAATTCTCTCTCTCTATATATATCTATCTCTCTCTATCTATCTACAGTGGGAGGACAATGAGACATGACAACCTGTTATGTTATTCCAACAAAACTCCAACCCCCCATCCGTCCTTGATGCTTCAATCACCACCAACCTTACTTTTCTCTTAAAGAACCAAAAAAAAATCGAACTTCTTTCTCAATGGCTTTTGTAACGTGTCTGTGTGCTTATTTTCTTCTAAAGCTCTCACCTTTGAACACCTGAACCATACAAGCAGCGACTAACCAAGATCTGAGTAGCCTTCTGGTTCTTTGCTGGCATGTTCTGATCCGAATTTCAATTGGGTCAGTTCCAATCCGGATATGGTTATCTGGGTTTTGTTTCCCCATCCCAGATGATCGACCATCGAGTCACTGACCATTGAATTGAGCTCGGGTTGGGTTTCTCAATTTGACCCGGCTGTGATCATCACCTGCCCAACTCGTTGCCACTTGCCACCCCAAATTTTTATTGATACTTTCTGGATTCACACTCAGACAACAACAATCCCCACAACAGCTGCAGCAGCAGCAATATTATTACAATAAAGAAAATCAACCAGATTTGGACCATTGTATGAACAGATGACGAAAGTTGGGTTTTAGGTAATGATCATGTTTATCAGTCGTTGGATGGCCAAATGGGACCCACACTAGGCCCTACAGGCTACAGTCCTGGACTAGTTGGTCAACCCCCTTCCATTCAGTGGGAGACAGATAATCTAGTCGGTGAAGAGCAATTGGAGCTTTATTTTTGTTTATTTTTTTTCATTTTCTTATCACGAGTACAAACAGTACCATGCAAGGCACTAGACATATTGATATAAAAGAAGCAAAAACAAATCATTCTTGATCATGTCATAAAGAAATGCAGAAGGAGACACAGGTCGCTTCCTAGGAATCTAAGCTCTCTCTTTATATATTGCAATAATCCTTCTCTGTCGAGGAAGACCAGGCCGAGAGAACAGAGAGGTGATCAAGAGAGTTAGAACCCATGGCCACCCAAAAGCAGAATTGTCAGAAAGTCTCCATAACAAAGACAGTATCCGTCCACCCCAAATCTCTGCAACCTCTAGAACTACTCAGTCTTTCCAATCTTGACAGGCAGTGCCCAACACTCATGTACTTGGTCTTCTTTTACAACCCATGTCATGCTAACCAAAACATGTCAGTTGGGTCGCTCTTCAGTGGCCTGAAATTGGGTCTGGAGGAGACTTTGTCAGTCTGGTACCCAGCTGCAGGGAGGCTGACCTTGAACCAGACTAATGGAAAACTAGATCTCTTGTGCAACAATGCAGGTGCAATTCTGGTTGAGGCAGTCACACAAGTGAAGATCTCAGAGCTTGGAGATCTCTCAGAGTACGGTAGCTTCTACGAGAATCTGGTGTTCAAGCCTGTTTTCAATGGCAGCTTCTCTGAGATGCCTCTGGTTGTTGCTCAGGTGAGAACATGAACTGAAAATTACAGCTCAATTGCAATTCTTTCGAATTTGCAAGGTTGTTAGTAGAGAAAGGAAATTAGATTAGTCGGGGTTAACCAATTAAGAACTGATCAACAGTCTCAGATAATCTTTCTCTTTTCTTTGTCATGTAGGTGACAAAATTTGGATGTGGAGGGTATGCAGTGGGTGTTGGGACGAGCCACTCTTTGTTTGACGGACCATCAACCTTCAATTTCCTCAGTGCATGGGCTTCTAAGGCTGCTAAGAGATCAAATGGAAGTTTAGAGCTTCATGAACCTATCCATGACAGAGGCAGATTGCTGGTTGGTCGCAGCCCAACACAACACCAAATTACTAAATTTTGTAATAACTACAGTCTGGTGACAAGGGTTGCAGCCATTGAACATCTACTCCAGTTGATAAAGCAGGCAGTTACTGACCCGAGTCTAGACCATGAAGAAAATCTTGGAGGGTGCAGGTTCTCTGAAGTAGGGTGCACTACTCACTGGGAGAATTATGTTCAGAAGACATTTCGAGTAAGCAGTGCAATGATCGAGAGCTTGAAGAGTAAAATCTCCTGCTCAAAGAATGGGACTGGTGCATGTTCATCCTTTGAGGTGGTGGCAGCCCATCTGTGGAAGGTAAAATTCTGAACTTTTTTATGCACCCATTAAGGTTCAACAGACCTTCATGTATATTATGTATTATATACATGAGGAATACTTGGTAAGTTAGGATTGACAGACATAGTTTGATATATTAATTGTTGAATGGTGGCAAACCTCTAGAAAAAATACTGTTACGGTTAACAAATGGAGCCTTGCACAGTTTCACTGATTGGTGTTTGGGGAGACTCTGATAAGACCACCCTAGGCTATGCTTCAGTGGAAATCCTGTTGGAGACTCCATTGCTTTGTTCCAAGAGGATTCCCCAACTTGTTATATATAGGGTTTAATGACTTAATCATCAAAGGAAAAGTATTTATATTCTGGTTTTGTTTACAGTTTGACAGTAATCATGATCTGATATAGGGATGCAAAACTTCAGCATCTCTTAACAATTGTTAACAGTTTCAGTATGATTGCATGATGAACTATTTCCGAGGTTTGAAATGATGTATCCTTCAAAAATGGAGTTTGCTAGTACAATTTACTATAGGGATTCGACTGAATTCCTGAAACTCAATATTAAAAAGTAGAGGAAAATTTGGATGAACTCTTCAGATGAAAAAAAGGTAAACAAATGACGGAACTTTTCTCTGAATGGAGTGCGTCAGCATGATTACTACCTCTGGATGTGTATCCACTCTAGTGGTATTGATCAAATCAGGTAGGAACTTCTGAAATGTTATAATATTTGTTTGGTTCGTAGATTCAAGTTGATTTCTCGTAGCATGGTTCAACTCTTAGGATCTCAAGACTGGTCGTTACAGATCTTTTTATCTTGTTTGTAATTTCTTTTCCTTTTATGCCGAGTTGATACATACGAGTCGCAACTCGCAAGTAGACATTGATTCAAATCATTTACGGCCCGTTTGGTGTGTCTTTTTGGAAAGATCTTCGAGTAGTTTTGACATGCAAAAGACGTAATGAGCTTTTGTATGAAGATCTGAGTAATCTGAAGCACGTCTTTTTGTGTCTTTCTGTGTGAGAATAAAATGTGAAAGATACGAAAAGCTTTTCGGCGCTCCAGCCAAATCTTTTGCAAGTCAAACGGAAATAGACTGAAAATCACTTTCTGACTCATAAACAACTGAAAGACCGTGCAAAAAGATATGCCATATGAGCACTTAATTGACTGAATGGAAATCACTGAATCGACTCGGTGTAACTAATGAAGTGCTGTACCCCTGCCACCTAAGACCAATTGCGTGAATTCATCTGTTCGGTGGATTCCAATTTAGATTTATGTGAAATCATCCAAACAAGTCAGGGAGTTGGACACAAGCCGCAGAAGCCATTTTATTTATCAAGGGTTTTACACCATCCCTACTGCTTTAATTGACATAAACACTCCCAATATTTTGACTTTTCTTCTTGCCAAAAGGTGGCTTTTTTTGTCTTTTCACTAGGGATTTGCCTAGTTTATCAAAAACCCAGATGCGCCCAAATCAGCAATCAGTCCCCAGAGAAACATCCAGCTTTTGTTTTGATGCAGAAACCCCAATAAAGTCAAACCCATTGTATGATTGGAGGTGCGGTTGGGCCTTACTTGGGGCCCATAACTATCTCTTTACCCAGACACGTAAACAAATCATGGCAAATTATCCAAATGAGATGCGATCTTCTGTGATTTCATGCATTATATTTACTTACATTTGAAGCATTTTTCTTATCTCAGGCAAGGACAAAAGCTTTGGGACTGACAAAGGAGAAGATGGTTTGCCTGCAATTTGCCGTGGACACAAGGAACAGGACGGTGCCACCATTGACTCAGAGGTTCAGTGGGAATGCTTATGTGCTAGCTTCTGTAAGTTGCAGTGCAGGAGAACTTGAGGAAGAAAGTCATGCCGCCATTGTTGAAAAGATAAAGGAAGCCAAGAGATCTGTGACTGATGATTATGTGAAAACTTATCTTGAGGCATTGGAAGGGCCACAAGCTACCCTTCCCCCACTGAAGGAGCTAACTATAGTCTCTGATTGGACGAGGATGCCGTTCCACAAGGTTGATTTTGGGCATGGAGAAGCGGCCTATGCGTCTCCTTTAGTCCCTCCATTTGCGCAGGTCGCTTACTTCATGCAGAACCCAACCGAAACCAGGGCCATTGATGTGAGGATTGGTTTGCTTCCCCAACACCTCCAAGCCTTCTCTCACTTCTTTCTCACCAAACTATAATAAATGGAGCAACCACAGTCTGCGGTTCTTCTGTTGCTAACATGCATTACCTTTGAAGTTTACTCTAGCATTAATGCTGGTTTCTATCTTGTCTCTTGATTCCAAACACCAGCAGTAAACCATCACCACTTCAAGCAATAAACCATCCGTTGATGCTAAAACCTAAATGTAAAAGATGTTGGTTGCCAAATGATGCAACATGATATCAATTGTCAACGTTTCTAAATAATGGAGAATAATGGAAACCACCAGAACCCTAAGGTTAAGGGTCTCTCTCCATCTCTTGCTCCATTCATTCCATCAGGAAAGAGAATAAAGAATATTGAAAAAAAAAAATGAGGAAAAGGAAATGAACAAGTAAATAACAATTGGAACCTGGGAATAGAATTTGATGACATACAGAGATAAATAATAAACAAAAGCAGAAGAAATACATGATGATACAAACTCCTCAAGGAGTCATTTACTTGTTGCAATCCTTTTCTCTTTATGCCGTGGTAGCTACCAAAGTTTCACATACATGTTCCAAGTGGATAAACATCATAGCCAATGTCTCCATCCATTAGTGTAACCTCGTCTCTTTCCTGCATGCATAAGATCAGTATCATCATCAATGAAAAGTTATGGTACATATGTACTAGGTTCAAAATAGAAAAATTGACATCAAGTAGAACATGGGTTCCTCAGAAAATCAAAACGAAACAATGCTTATACAACTAGACAACCAAGAAGGGATATTGAAAGTTTTCCTGTAGTACTGGAATTGCATTTAACATGGATATATGTGTTCAAAGTAGACCACACTTTTGTGATATCTATACCGAAAGTTTTTTAAGGTCAATTAGCTAAAGATTCTAAATTATTCTAAGACTGACAGTAACATAGTATGAAATACTTGGTAGAAACAAGGAAATCAGCATGTACAAAAGTCATCACAAATCCCCCTCAAATTCACAGAAGAGAAATACGAATTAAAGAAAACTTTCAGGTACAAGGCATATAAATTTATTGAAATTAATAAATAAAAGTCGTATACACATCTGTACTACTTGGGTTTATGACAGAGAAGTCAACCATGAGGTTATTTATTAGGAAATTAATCAAGAAATTTAAGAAGAAACGATTTTCACATTACTTTGTTCGCAAAGAAACGGAATATGGTATAGCATTCACAATAGAGTTCTCAATAAGATGATTTGGTGGGTCTTAAGGCAAAAGTTTCATTGGATGTGATAAAAGCATTAAGGAAATGTATAAGGGAGCACTTCCTGGCATATGAACAATTGGCAGAGAGATGACTGTTACAATAGGCCTAAATAAGCAATCAGCACTGAATTTACATCTTTCTTGTGTATTATTAACAAGTTAACTAGGTATATAAAAGATGATGTCTATGGTGAATCTTCTTTACAGAAGACAATTTTGATTGATGAACATAGAGAGGGGGTAAAGACAAGGCTAGAAATGTTAAGTAACAATTTAAGAATTCCAAAATATACAGAATACATGAATGTAATTCTCACTAATCAAACGTTTATTTATTTATTTTTTGTTAGATTTCACTAAATACATAGTTAGAAACAAGGAAGATTTCCCCTACTTTCTCTTTGGTCACATTATCCCTCCATGTGTAGAACTATGACAAGTCATGCAGGGAAGATCCCTACCTGAATCAATCAGGGAATCCTTGATATTTGATCACCCTTTCTTAAAAAGAAATGTACAATACCTTGTCCCTTACATAACTGTTCACTTAAATATATAGCAATAATGGTTTTAAATAAATTAAGATAATGAGCCTCTCCATTGCATTTCTTAAACAGTGGCCTTTTATTAATTATTTAAGCAACGTGGCAAAGAGGTGCATTAGAGCAACCATTTCCTTTATCCCGATTCAACCCTCATGAGGGAGAGACTGATGACAATATTGTGAATATACTCAAGGATAGGTGGATGAAATAGAGATGCCTTCAAAGGTCTTATTTAACTGCTATTACCAATCAAACTGAAGCAGCAGTTCTAGATGTTCTTCAAATCATGAGATAAAATACAACAACCTAGAAGATTAAAATACTTAAATACAATGCAAACAGCTGGAAGGGGGAGGGGAGAGGGATGTGCAGTATGCACAATGTGGAATTTGAACCCTCAACCAATGGCACATATCGTAAAAGGCTAGGCAGTTATACACAGCATCATTAGTTTTCCCTGTTTTGGGTACGATTTCTTTTCTCTGGGAGTAACAAAAGTGTAAAAGTTCAAATAAAATCTTTTATTTATTCAGGATTTGATTGAATACAAGTATCAGTTCATTCTTTTTTTTTTTGATAAATAATATAAGTATCAGTTTATATCTACATCTATTTATCTGGTTGCATATGCAAGTTATCTAGTTATCTTTAACTAATTAAAGAACCTAGTGAGTTTAAACAACCAATATAGCAGTTTTAAAAATTTTAAATAACACTATATTAATAAAAGTATTGTGTAAATTTTCAAACCTCAGTTCTAGCACTTCTTGCCATGCACGCTCACCAAGCATAAAATAGCAAATATCAAATACAATTTTTTTATAAATAAAATATCATAAATATAATATACCATTCTGTAATATAGCATTTATATTCTTCATACTATCAATAATATTTTTCAGTTACTGATCAAAAAGGAAAAAGGGACTAAAGTTGGTCTTTATGTGGGATCATGAGATAAGATAATAGAATGGTATTATACAACTAATAGAAAAACTTCCTACTAAGAACATTGTCAGCATGCATATATTAAGTCACACCAAGTAGATTTGCAAAACTTCCCAGTACAGAGTAATCTACAAGGATCATTTACAACTAAATGCAAATACGCAATATAAGAAAAGGTAATTACAAAGAAATCTATTGAATTTTACCCGTTTAATCATTGCACTCATTAAATCTTCCAAAGAGCCGCAATTATTAGAAACAAACCCGTCCTGGGACCTAGATTGCTCCAGTGAGTTCAGCTTCATAGTTGCATCCATAGCTGACTTGCCAACATCATTATTCTGCATGAGAAATGGAGCAGCAGTATTTGATTGGCCAACCAGAATGACATCCATGTCTGTACTGCAGACTGCACTATTTTGGCCCAAACTTTGGTTTAAGGGATTTACAACACCATGGCTAGGCAATGAAGAGTTTAAGGAACTGAACATAAGATTTGATCTGTCGGTGTAATCCTGTTTATGGTCTTCCCATCTTTGCTTTGGGGCATATGTCATACTCTCGCTTATACTATTATTGAAACCTCCAAAATTTGAGAATTTTGTGTTGTCATGTTGGGCACAGTTACCAGATGGGCCACTAGATTGGCATTGTACATTTCTTCTTGAATCCTGCAATGGTGTAGGTACTACACTGGTGGCAGAAATATCAAGTGGGTTGTTCCCAACATGTGAGCTAGTTGAAGAAATATTGTCTCTCAAATTACTAGCAGATAAGTCACCATGATTAAAAGGGTTACTTGATGGCAAAGGGCTTGCTGAAAATCCAGTTAATGGGGCAGCACTTTGCCAATTATCATTACATCTACCTGGATCAACCAAGTGAGAAGAAACACTAGTACCAACATCAAAAGGGTCTGCATTCAGTGGAGCCACTTGAATGGAGGATTGATTTGCCAACCCTCTATTTTGTGTCTGTTGCTGGTGTCCTTGTAACACCAAAGGGTTAGTTTGGACACTGAGAAAAGAGCTGCTTGAGCTACCAATGGTCACGCCAGTGTCTGAAAAGCCATTACCAACTGGAAAAATTTTTGGATCACTGACCGAACCGAACTCTCCAATGCGGGAGGTGCCCTTGCTCTGCTGCAGTTGATCAAGGTCCAAAGATGTTGGCATCCCATGGAGTAAGTTTGCACTTTGGTTTCCAGATAAGGTAACCTGCTGGAACTTTCCAAGATCATTGATGGAGTTGCTGATGTTCTGAGAGCGACCTAGTTGAATCATTCCAGAAGAAGCAAGCCCACGCAAGCCCAATCCAGCAGGGGTGTTCAATCTATTAAGCATCCCACCTGATGGAAAGAGCATGAGGGAAGCACTGGGAAGCTGTGCTGATCCAGTCAAGGCATGAAAGTCTCCAAGTCCATCCAGTGAACCCATCCGCAAATAGGATGGATCTTTGACCGCTAAAGCAGCAACCATATTAGCTTGCTGGCTTGCTACACAACTGATCCTTTTCAGGTAAAGTCTATACTTCTGCAACCACAAAGTGGCTAATGAAGTTCTGTAGAAAAAGGGAAAAACAAAAGCCATAATATAAATGTAAGAAAGGATAGAGTACCTGAAGGTGGCTTGCCACATTTTCTCTAGTAAGCCTTTCTACATTCATCAGGTCTAAAATCCTCTTTGGTACAGCCTCTGCAGCAGAAAAATAAAATCCCAACAAAATAAAAGAAATAAGATGGTATTAAGGAATGAGTGATTCCATATATAAGCTAAAAAGCATTACAGGTGACAGGAAAGGACATACTGTCAATGCCCAATTGATTAACAGCTGCAACGAATTTGCGGTGCAGTTCCACAGACCAAACAACCCGGGGCTTCTTCTGGGTAGATGGGTCTTCATTCTCATGCCCATTCTCCTCAGTTTCCTCATCCTCATCTTCATTCTGGTCCTTCCTTTTCCTATTGAGTTTTCCATTTCGATCGGTGTTTCCTGTTGCATTGGGCCCTTGTCCTCCTTCACCAGCTCCATTATGAGACTTCTCTTGATTGTTGTAATTACTTTGGCCCTTAGAATCAAACTTCTTTCTCCTGACTACATGTTGCCAGATATTCTTGAGCTCCTCAAGTCGAACCGGTTTCAACAAATAGTCACAAGCACCATGGGTAATTCCTTTCATCACGACATTGGTATTGCTATTTGCCGACAACACTAAGACCATTTAAAGATCAAAACCCGATGTCAACACCCTGACAAATAACTACTCCTTCCAATCCTATAGTTTTTACAGAAACACTACATATTGATCAAGTTCTTTTATAATTTGACACAATAAAGTACATTTTAATTATTTCCTATGACTTATCCTTCAAAGAGGCCGAGGATCAAAGGATAATCACATTGCAACAAAATTCAAATTCATTTCTAACGTCTACATTTGATATTTCAGTTATGGTTCATGAAATACAAACAGATTTTTGTTTTGCATGGGTGTTATGTAAACTGTATAAATTTTTTTAATTATGAATTTAACGCCTTCAGCAAACAGCCAGACGTACACAGACAAGAAAAAAAAAGGGACAAAGAAAATATTATTCCATATCATATCAAAATCCTGAGACAGGGTTCCTGGCTTACTGATGACGGGTAGGTCCATCTCGAGACCCACAAGCTCGAGAAGCTTAAAACCATCCATGTCCGGCATATGGACATCACTGATAACCAGGTCGAATTTGTTCTTGTTCTCTCTCAGCAGCTTTAGTGCCGTGATTGCCTGACTGGTCGTTGTAACTGCAAAAATCATAAAAGCAAATTGAAAAGGACCCACTTTTAGCAAAAGTACAGAGAAGCAAGCAACCGCTATGACCAAAGAAGATCAAATCCAACGTAACACGAAATCAAAACCTGATCTGAGCTGACAGAGGAAGGATAATCAGAATTCAAAAACAAAAAAGAAACCCGATATTAATCTACTAAGAACCTAAAAATAAATCCTCATTTGATAATGAGAAAAACTTGAAAATCAATTTATGGAACTTCTATAATATACAGAAGAAAGAAAAAAACGCATAAAAAAGAGATTATAGCAAGAGAAGCCCAAAAATGAAAAGAAATAGAAACCCAGAAGTACAGCACTGTATTCAAAAAAAAAAATCCATAGAAAAATAAGAATGAAAACTCCTGAACTTCTTTTTTTTGGTAATAAAAACTCCTGAACTAAGAACCGATGAAATAAGAAGAACTCGTTTACAAAATTTAACTTTTAATCTGAAAAACGCAATCAATAGACATAAACTGATTAAAGTCATCAAAATCTAAACAACCCAAATCCTGAAATTCGCAAACAAAATGAACAGGATGGAAGTTTTATGAGTCGGACCATTATACTGGCATCGACGTAGCAGAGTATCCAACAACCTCAGGCAAGTGGGATCGTCGTCGACGGCAAGAACGCGCATGCCCACCGGAAACTGATCCCTCGGCTCATCGTCCCCGAGAGTCCCCAGCCTTTCCTCAACTGTCATTTTTTAGCAACAACTATTCTCCAGAACCAAAGGAGAGCAGAGAAACAAGACCAAGGATGGAATAGTTGCAATCTTCAGGATTCAACGCTGACGAAACCCAAAACCCGCTCTCCTCACTCGATTCCACCGAACCCAAAAACCAAACTAAAAGAAACCCAGAGCAGAGACAACAAGAGAGACTAAACTCAAAACAGAGAGTCTAATCAGACGGGTAGTCAAGGAGTGATAGAAAAGATTGACGCAAAGGAATGTCTTAACTCTTAACAGATAAAAACGATTAAAGTCACAACTCAGTCTCACACAACTCACAAGTCACAACAGAGCTCGATACGGACGGAAAGACCAGGAAGAGAGAGAGAGAGAGAGAGAGAGAGAGAGGTGAACAAGAGGTCTTTACCCAGAAAACATAACAGAAACGGAAAAAGAAAATACAGAATAAAACTAGACTCTCTCTCTCTCCTCTGTCTTCTCTTTTTTCTTCTAATTTGACATAAAATACTCTCAAAATGTTCATAAAAAGAGCAAATTTACAGAGACTTTTGAGGGAATTCTTATTGATCTCGTTAGATAAATACAAAATTGGTAATAATAAGCCTTCAAAAGCTTGATTTTCCTTTTTTTTATTAATTTTTCTCCTCCTCAGAGACCAATGGCATCTTTGGAAGTGTCAGACCTGCTGAAAACGACATCAACTTCAATGTTATTTCAAGGCTTGAATCGCTTGATTTTGGAGTTTCTCAAAATTTTTCTGGCACAAGAGTTTCTTAAATTGGGATATAAACAACCCAACTGGTCCATCTCCACAATGGGCCCAGCTTCCACGTATCATTGAGCTGGGCCCACACTTCCATTGTTTTCGGCCTTCTGATTGGTGGTAGCCCACATCCAGATTTGAGATTTGGAACCAAAACCCATCGCCCCAAGAGCCAAAAGGAAATGATAGAGACAAATTTTTAATCGAGTCTGAACAATTTTCAGCCGTCAGATTGGGATCCCAATTGTAAAAAGATGTGGCTCCGATCGGATTCCAATCTGAAGGTTACTGTACATTTGCATGTGACAAAAGTCCCAGTTGGGTCCGGGGCCACCATAGCTTAATGGGCAAGCAAGTGTTACGAGTTACGACATGAGAAAGAATTAAATTAATCAATTAAAAAAATATTAGCAAACAAAAAATCCTAGAGGGGTATAATGGTCAGAGGATGGAATGTTTACCACAATTGCGGTGGCAGATCCACACGGAATCCTGTAATTATGTTGGCTTTAAAGGCTAATGATTCATTCAATTTCTTTTCCGAGAAGCCTTTTTATTGCTTCTGGCCATGACAAAGTGGATTAATTAATTAATTATTGTTGCCACTAATAATGCAGTGGCAGGTTTCGTAAATATTGCAAATATGAAGGTACTTTTTATTACGTACATGAAGGATTCATTGGACCACGTGATGGAATGTTATTGGCTGGGTAGTGGGTAAGCCCAAGCGGGGCCCACTGGTATTCCAGGCCCAGAAAGAAATGCAGCTTTGAAAGTGACGTGATGGTCGAAGAGAATTAGAATCTGGGTGGGGGACACGTGTAGGGACGTGATGGGAGATACTCATCGCAGCATCAACCGCTCCGGTATGTAGCGGATCGGAAGCGGGCGTGCCGTATCGGGATTTGCGGAAAAGGAGGGGACCACGCAGGGGGGAGGCTCTGTGGACGAGGGTCGAGGGGTTGAAGCAGACACGCGTGCGCGTGCTTCGCGCGGCTCATGGCGCAGTATGAACGGCTGAGAAAGATAATAGTTGTTCTTCAACTTTCTAGCTTCTCTTTTTCGTTTTTGCCTTTTTAGGTTTGTCTTTTCCTTTTTTGTTTTTTGTTTTCTTTTCTGCTTTTAGAAGCTTTTTTTTTTTTTTTCAATTAATTATTATTATCGAATTTAAGTGCGTATCGGCTCTTGACTCTTGAAGAAGACATGAACCGATATTTTCTGGTTCCTATCGGTCTGCTCGTACTAAGGCTGTGTTTGACTTGATAGAAAATATGGGAGAAGCAGAAAGTTTTGGAAGAGTTCTAACTTCTAAAGGACTTTTAGTGGGAGTGATTATTGTATACATAAGTGCTTATGAGTGTTGGCCTGTTGGGTGAAAAAGCATTTCTTTCAAATGGAGCATAAAAATGAGCCAAAAATTTTAACTTCTTCAAAACGGGCTTATTTTCTGGAATAAGCATTTATTCGGCTTTTCACCTGAATGTGCGTAAGTGCCTATAGCAGCGGCTATTAACCAAACACAGCCTAAATATCAAGAATCTAATCCTTAAATGGGCCGGGTAGATTTATATTCTACTAGGAGAGTTTTGAAATGATGCTTGGACCCATGTTTCATTTGTTCTACTTATGATTTATGAACCTGCCCTACAGTCCTAAGTTAAAAATTATTTATATGGAATATATTTTAACCGTTTGATTTTGTCAAAGTCAATAAAATCAGTATGATCTAGGTCTACTCATTTGCATAATTATACATGCGTTTTTTCGTTTTTTTTTCATCCTGGTAAATAGATATTGGGTTATTTTCTTGATCTCCTATAGGTGTGAATCTATGCAAGGTTTTTAAAATTAAACCGGACAACTAACTGGTCAAGGGTCTGGTTCTCGGGTTGAACGGTTTGACCGTTTAAACCGAACAGATGGTCAGTTCTGACAAAAAAGTTAAAAAAATTAAACAAAAAAAAATAAAAAAATGGCTAAACTGTTTGATGGTTTGAACGGTTTAACTGCCCGGGTCAGCGGTTTACTGACCAAATCAACAGTTTTTGGCGAAATAATGGTTCTGGGGTAAAACAGAATCGGACCAGTTCTCGGTTTTCCAGTCCAGTCCAGTTTTGAAAACCATGAATCTATGTGTAGGAAGCATTTAGAATCATTTTTCTATATATTTAGAGATTATATTATATTTACTATTATTGTGATAATTCAATGAACCAACTTTGGAAGAATGAATGATCAGGGCTGAATGACTAGGATCATCCCATTGGGTCAGTTTTGCCACCTGTTTTTGCATTTGACACAACCCTAATTATTCAATTCCTTCTTCATTCCAGGTAAAACAAGTTGTAGAGAGAATGAATTTGCCTCCATTTTAATGGGCTGTGACTAAGTGAGGGTCAAGGTCAATTACATTAGGCAGAATAGTACAGACTACAGAGACACCCTGTGATTCCCAGTTGATGGTGCAGAAACCCTAATTTCAGTGGAGGACGTACTATTTGTCTCCAAAAACAAACATGGAAAACTGATTGCTGTTAGGATACCAAATTTATGATGCTAGTCTAAGCAGTACCAATCAAAGAAACTGATTGAGAAAAGTAGGGTTTCATTGTTTAACATAGTGTCATCAATCTCTTCAAAGAAATACCTAAACTGAGAACCAGCTTTTTGGACATCTGTGGCTAAAAAGAAAACATGTTAGGATATGGCCTCCCCTTGAATTTCACTTTCAGTTTCAATGTCTTGTAGAAGTAGAACATAGAACATAGGCTTCCTTCTAATGGGTTCCTAAGAAGAGTTGTTTATGATTTCTAAAGCTATCATTGCTTCTAAAAGACCCCAAAGGGACCACCCAAGGCCCTACTCCTTTTCATTGAAGTGGAAGTGTAACAAACTTCTATTGAAGATTTAAAAAAAAAACCATTTTTTGTTTAAATTCGAATTAGAATTAGCAGAGAAGGCTGGTTCACCTCTATCAGAATTCCAATCAAACAATACAATAAGCAGTAGAAAAAAGAAAAAGAAAACCAAAGCAAAGAGAGAGAGAAATGAACAAAGGAAATAGGGAGAAAGAAAAGCAGAAAGGGGACATGATCCACAAGCCATGGAAGCAGAGCCACCTTTTGGGAGAGTTGGTGGAGACAGGCTAAGGAGACCTAATTAATACAGGGAAAGCCAGCAAATCACATGAGATTTGAATGCCCACTCCCTTAGTGGAGAGAACTATTTGCCTTATGGGTTGGAATTTGGAAAGAATAGAACATCAGATAAGAGATGCTTTATCATTATCATTAGATGATTTGATGTTTCTTCTCTATCAACGAGTTTGGCCCTCTTTCACTCCCTTCCCTCTGGTTTCTTTTGGATAAGCTCTAAGATAGAACTTAGGGGGCATGTACTTACAATCATATATTACATGTGCTTGTAATAACATACTTAACAAGATCCCATCTTCACTCCTCTGAGAGACAAGTTCAATCCCTCTTCTACTTGAAAGGAGGATGTAAAGGTTCAAATTAAGCAAACGGGCAAGATCGATCCCACCGAGAAACAAACAGGGGCATGTCGACACAGATCGACGACGACACATTATCATGTCAAATCGATGTATGATTCAAGATCAAGTGGGCAATGGAAGAAAATATCAAAATACAACCACTTTCCTTTGTGTTGACATCTTGGTTTGCATAGACACTAGCATAGAGATGCACATATTATTGAAACATTCCACCAAACATACAAGGTTATCCTTTTCCACTATTGTCTTGAAGCAACCCATTTCCACATGATAGAACTACAGAAGCAAACAAGAGAAACCCAATGACCTCCTGATCTTTTAAGCCATCATTCGTTGACTGCACATTGAGATTCAAAAGGGTTCAAGTATTGATGTAGGGAAAAGCTCTCTCATTTCTTGTTTATAGTTTATCTAATGCTTATGGGTGATTTGATATTTGTTCTTGTGTACAGAAAATTATTGTTTATATAACATAATAAACCTTGGAAGATTCATTTTTGGTTGTGAGATCTAAGATTCCTTGCTTTTTTAAAAGTCACATGACATCCCTTTGGTATGAAATAAATTAAAGTAGTGGATGCAGAGACGTGTACATCACTTAGTAAAATGCATATTTATCTTGTAATCTACCTAAAACTGTCTTCCATAAGGATATATCTTGATATTAAAACACTATTAAGTGGTTTCCCATAAGCTTCCTTTATATTATTTAATTTCCTGAAATCTTGCTTCACCACATAGTTTCATGTACCTAGTTCCCATTTAATATGCACCTATCCAAAACCTAACTAGCAGAGTAACAGTTACCCATGTATGGATTATGAAGCTCTTCTTTAGAAAATTGTCTGTGAGAGAGAGAGAGAGAGAGAGAGAGAGAGAGAGGGGGCCCTGGATATTTTATTGTAAGTCATTATGTTTTGATCTCCTTAACTGCTTTGGTTTGATTACTGTGCCCCTGGATATTTTTATTGTATAAACAAATTTATCCACTAAATGATAGAGCAATAAGTCATTCAGTTCAGCCGTTTCAGCCATCATTTAATGACTATTCTTCTAGAAGACAAAGGTTGAAGCCTGCAACAACAATATCTGTTCCATTCTCCAGTCCCCTTCACCATCAGACCTTAAATTTTCTATTCAAACCCTAAATTTCCTCATAATCAAGCTGAGCTCTGGACACTCCATGGATTATCTAACTGTTTGATGGGAACTTATGATGATATAACCAGTTCCCTTGAACAAACCAAACGAATGGGTAATATATTTTTGGCAACCCAAATAGACAACAAGAAATGGGATTTGCTGATATTAATCAAATTCATGCATCTTGGGTGTTCTTGATTGGCCCATCAACTGCAGTCCGAGATTGACAAGAGTTTCTAGCTGATGAAGAGTAGTTGAGGGAATGGTGGCTGCTTACAAGGACATCTTCTTTCTTGTATATTATTGTAATCTATCTTGATGTGTGCTTGTATCGGATATTCCTTAGCTTGTTGGATGCCAATATGCAACGCTGAATTCAAACTAGATGAACATTTTCTTTCATTCTATAAAGAATAGGGTTTAGGCTTCAATTATTTTACTAGCTATTGGGATTAAGAATTATACAACTTGGCTGTGTGGGTCCAAACTTAGATCTTAATCAGCGTCATATTTCCATTAGATCTGTCAATGGGTCAGGTTTAGTTTGGAACAGGATGGACCAGTCCTGAACTGATTATTAATCAGTTTTATAAGATAGACTCAGAACCGAATTAATTATTAATAGGGATAATTGTGTGTGACCTGATTAGACTAGATATCTATAATTACCTATGATAATAACTTAACATCTCCAGTTTTTGGTGATATGATCTTAATAAAAATGAGAGTAAAATAGCAAACTGTTTATATGTCGATGACACAAGTGTTTTAATAAAAAATATGTTATATACTGTGCATGAAATTTATCCTTTTAGACATAAAATATAGTAAAAATTACAAGAAAACCTTGAAATCTCTATATATTATTAACTATATAATCAGTTCGAAACAACAAGAACCTGTCCCAACCCAACTATTAATCAAGAGACAAACCACAGAACCAGAACTGATATAATCGGTTCATTTGGTTTGGTTCTGTTGGGTAGACTCTACCCATTGACAGCTCTGCCATATATGATATATCAGGTTTACAGAATACAGACCACCTGATGCAGTATTTTATTTGATTTGAATCCTCCATGTGCAGTCTCAGTTAATTATAAGATGCACTTACTCTTTTTCTGTGCAAAAAATATTCAGTACGTTATGTACCTTCCAGAATAGAAAACAACTTGTCAAATAATAAACAGAATTAATCTTTATAATAACAACAGAGTGTTGTCTTCTCCTTCTGCACATGAGTCTGAACTTCTTCCATTTGGGTGGATGTCTGTTTCACACCTGTGCTGCATTAATGAGATAGACATTCAAGGGGTAGACGTTAGGTAGGGAGCCGAAATCTAACTAGATGAGATCAAACGCATTCATTTTATGCTTGAAGATTAGGACACAAAGAAAGAAAAACTGCTAAGCTTTGGTTGTTCAGAGTTCACATGCATCAAGAACACATGAAAGTTGCACATGCCGTGGGAATCACACCAAAAGATCACATGGGAAAACAAATAAAGAAGAAAGCAAGAGGATCGTGTCTTTTTT